>NC_141160.1:116205326-116506773 GCF_053477565.2 Lygodium microphyllum
TCCACCCATACAATAATTAGGTAATTGCCAGCACAAGAATCAATTACACGAAGAATGCGGTGTCTAATCAAACATTGTGCAATCTCTTTTGTCATTACCTCTAGATTTTATGGATTGGGTATATGCAATATATACCAAATTTGAAGAAAATCAAGAGCTCACCACCATTGCCGAAGTCACTAAGGGTGAAGAATGCAAAACACAACCCCAACACTAACAATGGGTGATGGGGGATGACAGAAGGGAGCAAGATGCATCTAGACTACAAAGCATAGCCGAAAGACTAACGCCAACACACAGGAGAGAGGTCACCAAGGAATGATCGACAACTGGATGATGAAGATTGCAACCAAAACACGATCTGCAAGAGAAACATGGCACCTAACGTTAGGGAAGCACGAGCCACACGTTGCAATGTCCTTGCAAGTGTGAGAAGCAATGCGGAGGCTGGAGAGGAGAAGAATGTGGAAGAGAATGACTTACACGTCAAGATGAATGAATGTGTGGAGTCTCAAACAAGTGGAGTCCTTGACGTGTTTATAGGAACGAACTATTTGGAGTGGTGCTCCAACTCTCTCAAGTAGGTGCCCACTGAAGTCTCTTGGGTGGTGACCCAGCTCTCTTAGGTGGCACCTAAACACTACAACTAACGATAAAAATTAAGCCTTTTTGAGGTTTTAAATGGAAACCAAAATAGGAACTAAAGTAATGAAATAAACCTAATGAATAGGTTTCTCAACGAGTAGTATTGGTCACATGTGCCACTCGTATGGTTTGTAGGGTACATCTGTAGTATTGTCTTATGGATTCCATTGCCCACTACCTTTATGATTAGCTTTGTAGTTTATAAGCACTTTACAAAAGTCAAATGTTTACTCCCAAATTTTAAGCATTACAATTCACATAATTTGGAATCCTTTCTTGTACCACTATCTTGGGGATTGTGAATACCTTGCACTAAGTTAATAAAACCCCTTCAATCTCCTAAATTATGATGCTCGTTAAAACACTATTAGATGTGCTATTTCTCCGAGAAGGGCAAGTACTACACTATCTACCTTCATTGACCATTTTTCCTAATTGTTTGGTTAGTTTTCTCGAGATGACAGCTTGAGCTATCTAAAACATTAAGTTCTCACATTGGTAGAACCCTATCAATACAAACCCCCTTATGTTCTTTCCAAGAGCCAACTTTGGAACGTGGAGGAACTTCAACATCCAAGGCGAGCTACCCCTTGCTAGTACTTCCATCGGAGCTTTAAAATCATAGTTCCTCATGTTAATTCTGTAAATTAAAACATGTGACCGTTGCTTTGATTGCTTTTCGGCTTTGGGGGAGTTCTAGGATCTCCACCCACTTCAATGACATTCAGTAAATCCATTCCTTTGTTAGCATCCCATCGCACTCGAACAAGTTTGGTTGTGGATTTCTTATTCTCTCTTTCCCCTTCAACTGGACTCTAGTATAGCTAGATTGGGGAAAACCTCCTTTCACACTCCAAATTTATTTGCTCTTCCCTTGGACTTCTTTTCAAGGACGAAAGGACTAAAAGCGTTGAAGACCAGCAAGGAAACAAAGCCTTTCCCATTGGGATTGATTGTCACAGGTTTTGCATATTTGGGTAGCCACCATTTCCACTTGAAGATGCATCCTTAGTGCAAGAGTAACCAGATGAGTGTGAATAACCTTCCACCCTCCACTTACGTGTACCCATGGAAGTATGGAGGGTTTAGCAAAAAGTTTGAGCATGATCATTGGTGAGCTTTAGAGTTTTACCGAATTTGTAAGTTCAGTAGAAGACTGGATACAGAAGACTTATTGATGACTGTAACTGAGTTCCACCCTGGCGAGTTGTCCTATAAATAGGACTTTCAGTGAACTAGCGACCTACACTAAGAAAATATTAGGTCTGACCTGAAATAATCTAATAACAATTTCTTATAACTACATTAAAAGCCTGGAAAATATCCATGGATATGGAGAAATGCTGAAAATATAGCCATGTTAGAGGTGCACTAGGTATCAGCAAATGAAAATAGAGAGAATGCAAAAAACTACATATGGCACTGAAATTGACATGGTCTCAAAACATTTGTGGGTCTTTTTTTTATTAAAGGACACTATATTTAGTGATCTTCCATTGAACAGATCAACACTACTTGGCTCAATACTTTTCCAGCCTGTTAAATTGTGCGCCTTACAAGAGCTCCACCATGGAGACCCATCTTTGATTATGTTCATTACTTTGATTTCCTGTTCCCAATATCTCAGCAAAAATCACCATGCTATAAATTTAGTCATACAGTGGAGCTCTGTCCAGACTTCATCACCCTATTGATCATAATCTCACAACACCTGTAAGCGTAAAATGGAAGGTGGGCTTTTGTAGAATTTCAGAACTCTAATTTGTTTATGTTGATTGAATCTGGATATGCACACATGACATCATGCGATGAATCCTCGTTCTACCACACTTCACATGTTTTGGAACATTTTCTGGGGAACAAGGTCATAATCCTCCAGGTCATATCGTGCACGATCCTTACCCACCTGCAATCCCTAACACTGTCAGGCAGCAATACATAGTTCCTTGAATACAAGAAGACTAAAAAAAAACTAAGACACCGTTGTTTAACAGCTGGACATCATCTCATAAACATGGTACGAACCCTGCTAAGATAGGCATGGTCACAGGATATTTGCTCATCCATCATGGTAACCTTCTTCTCCAAGGACATAATTCTGTGGGTATGCAAGACAGCTCAGGGAGTTAAAACCACAGGACACCACTACCTTCTCATGTTTGTGTTTTGCTCATGAAAACTTCTTACTGTCGAATTGTTGAATCCAATTTTTGGGCCATCTCTGTTGTCTTATATTGCTCCGGATCT
Source organism: Lygodium microphyllum (assembly GCF_053477565.2). Lineage (NCBI taxonomy): Eukaryota > Viridiplantae > Streptophyta > Polypodiopsida > Schizaeales > Lygodiaceae > Lygodium > Lygodium microphyllum. The sequence continues at coordinate 116,208,219 of NC_141160.1, forward strand.
TCTTGGAAACACACCATACCATCCTTTTGATTGATAGTAGCAAAAATTTCTCCATCCTGGATCTGCCATCAATAACACAACAAATTTGCTTCTCATACAGTCCCCCTTCTACATTTACAGTGTTGAATAAACAAGCTCACACAAACGACACATACCATACGCAGGATGTATAACTCTGCTTCCTTTGGGCTTTCTAGTTGAACGGAATCAGCAATATCTTGAAGAGAAAGAGTCACAAAAGTTTGTGTTAATCGCTGTATATTCCGCTTGTATAAAGAAGAAATCACTTGCTTTGCCAAGCCCAGATTGCTATCCTGCACCAAAAAAGTGCTCATGTATAAAACCCAGGATTCTGAAAAACAACGAGAAAATCACATCACAAGCAGGAACTGTTAAATGCCCGATGATGAAACAGCAAAGTCATTTCCTTTTGTCAATGACTAAAGATGCTTGCAAACTCAAAACCGCAATTAGGAAAAAAAAGTACAGTCAAGTGCAATGCATAAACAGTGCAGATTCAAGTCAAACATAATATGAGCAATGTCTACATACATTCAATTAAAGCCAACACCAGAACTCAGCTTGTCAAAGATTGTGATACCCTTTTAGGACATTGAAGCATGTTTGTACAGCAACTTCTGACATCTGTGCATGGGAACCTGACTTTGAGCCAAGTGCAGATCATTTCACATCTAAGATGCATATCCATCCCATTGTTTGGCAGGCAGCTTCACACTAAGCCTAGTTAACACCCACAGTACCCAGCATGGCAGACCGGCCTGTCTCTCCTCAAGGAACTCCCAATCCTTCACCCTAGACATGCCAATGTGAAGGAATGCGTTGAGGAGCTTCAGCACACCATGCTCAAAACCTGCTTGCAATATGAAGCTGCATGGCTGGCATCAAGCATGTTTTTGTGCTGGCAGCTGCCACATTTAGGAGGCTATTCTGCCAGGCCAACACTCTTCATGATTCAGCTAGGGGATGATTGATTGTTCTGAGGACAGACATAGCCAACTGAATTGCTAGCTGCATTGTTCAACTGCCAACACCAAAGACTATGGACTGTTCTGAAGGGAGTAGAATAGGACTTGCATGTGCCTGGCCAAGGGAATGGAATCATTTTTCCTTCCTTGATGTGGAATCCTTCAACCAAAGAGTTTGCTTCATCTTCTTCACAATATGCACCAAACCTTGCTAGCAAGTGGAGGTTGGATTGGTGACTTTGAATATCTTCTACATGGAGGATCTTGTAATCACTAGGAGCCAAAATGAGTGGAGGCAGTTGACTTCTTTAGACTTTGACTTCACTAAAGCTGCCCACCTAAGTAGGTAGGCATGCTCATGCATGGTAATTCACTAAAGCTGCCCACCTAAAGAGGTAGGCATGCTCATGCATGGTAATAAGGACCAACACACCACACATTCAGCCTTTTGGGTGAACCTTTATAGGGTGGGCAGTGAGATAGCTAAGTGTGTCTTCTAACTTCACCAAAGTGTTTTGGCTAGCCTACCTGAATAGGTAGACATGTGCTCATGCATGGTGACGTGTAAGCACTGACAGAAGCCACACATTTGGGTATAATAGAGTCAGTGAGCATGGTGACTATGTTTCATATCATTGCTGTGTTTACACCGCTGTAGCATGCAATGTCACATGCCTGCCATCTAGCGCCTTTCAAAAATAGGACTTTCTGGTAATTGGACTGCCTTTCTTGGTCAAATATGAGAAATAACCCCAACTGGAGTTTCATCTTTACTTAGCCTACTCCCATTGCTGGATTTACACATTCTTTTTTTTGTCCACTATCCATGTAGGGGTTTACGCCAAATGTCTGATGTCCACATTAGGTTGCGACATCAAATGTCCTTTTGCCTACCGTCAATAGTCGGGTTTAATGCCTGGACACCACCATCCTAAAAGGATTCAGACTCTTTTGAAATTCAACCATGAAAGAGTTTAGGCTAACTGTCGACTACCCACATTGAATTTAGACATTAAAGTCTCTATATTTCCAATCAAACCTTCTGTTACAGCAACCAACAGTTAGAGTTGTGGTTTAGTAGACTACACGGGATCCTATGTAGTGGAATCTCAATTGTTGAGCTCTTTTAAGTTTTCAGTTTTCTGAGTGATGTAATTAGCCACATTTTATTTTACAAAAAAGAAATTGATGAAATCAATGGTCAAAATCAGCTCCGTGGAAACCACATCGCTTAGCCTAACCTAGATGTGATGGCATCCTTGATCATTTAAAAGATGAAAGTGCATGCACCCTTGGCTTTTCAAGATGTAAACATGTTTATAATGCTTGCCTTTGTCAAGACTCTACTATCTACACCAGTTGAAGGGCCCTCTACAAAGAATATAGGCTCTTTAAATGCTTGGATAATGCCATTCTCTCAGCTGAAAGAAAAACTTTATAAATGATGCTTCATGTGGCATGCAAAACGAATTCCACCTTTGGAAGTAATAACACAACTGAATGGAGATTTACTTTTGATGGCTGAGCTAAGAAGCAGACCTACACTACAAAATGCAACGGTGTTTAATTGACCATTATAAGATATGAAAACAACTCTCAAAGGTCCATGATAAGAACTTGTGCTGTAGATTAGATTGCGCCTTTTATTACTAACAGAGATTTCTATGTAGAATACCATCATGCTCAAGTTCTTGAGCCAGAACCCATGCTCAAGTCATTGAGCTGCTACTCCAAACCACTAATGTTGCAAGAGCCATTATGTCTCCACTCATAACCAAACACCTCACCTCCACCTACCCTGCCAGCTTCACTTCCAAACCTAAGATAGATAACAGCCATCAGGCAGTCAATGAGTACAGGCTATATGAATTCCAATTAGTTCACACCGCTCAGTCATGAGATGCCTAGCAGGGTGGACAAGAGTCTCTTCAATCCTCCATCCTGCCCATGAACTCTCTGTTGCCTTCGATGAGAACCGGTCACAATTTCGAACTCTTGAAACCTTGCGATTTTTTTACTGCTGATGGCTGCCCTCCCATGGATAGTCCTTCTATTTTGAGGACCTACTGATTTTTTAAGGGGCATTACAATTTTCAAGGTCATTATTTTTTATCTTTCCAGATGCTAAGAGGCTTCAACATTCCCTGAATTTCTCGTAATTGTAATCTAGGGTTTCTCGAGACACCTAGGAAAAATCCTAGGTAGAGGTGCATGAGAGCTAGATTTTGGGACCCATTTTAAAGCGTTTGAGCCTATTCTTGGAACGGAAAAGTGGCCAGGAGGCGTCAAGGACCAAATTTTCATGCAAAATTGAACGGTGGAGGATGGTTGAGCTAAATTTTTCCTAAGTGGATTTCGACGCCAAAAATCCAACGCAAGTCTCCGTTCATCTATCGAAGGTTGTTTGACCCCCAATTTAATCCCTACAAGGTTTAGCACTCTAAAGCAACTATGTGATTCGGAAGCCCGAAAGTGCTCGACGGAGTCAAGATTTATAGATTTTAACATCACAGAGCCAACCGTCCAATTGCATCGCAATTTAAAGTCCTGTTTGCCCCTCCAAATAGGTCATAAACCCTCATGGAGCAATGGGAAAGTGGTTTTTTCAAAGTGGACATTTGATAAATGACATGAAATGAAATGTAAATGAAAAAAACATGTAAATTCTTGCCGACAAGAGAAGGGGGCGTTTTCTGTTTTGCGCCCCGTTTCTGGATGAATTTGTGCCTCTTCAATACACCTGATCAAGAGAGAGAGAGATGGAAGCCTAATCTACATGCCAACAGCAAGATTTTGACTGTAAGCATGTGAAATGTAATCAAAAAAATGAAACTCCGATTTCTTAGACTTTCTCTCTCCTCTCTTCTCTCTTCTCTTGCTGCCCATTCACATGCTTGATTCTATGAGGGGGGGGGGGGGGGGGGGGGGGGGGGGGGGGGGGGGGGTTGATTAAAGATATTGATAGAGTGATAGTGCTGGAGCGCAAAGGATCGTAATTGGGATGTGAAAAAGGGTCAGTGGCCAAGAAAGAGCATCAACGGCCTCCCAACCTTGAAATACGAGTCTCAAAAAGCGTGTTTTTATACGTAAGCGATCATTCTACTTGTTTTATGATAGATTTTGGTTGAAATTGCTTGGGAATGGTTGGCTTTGTTGTTAATGCTATAATTTATCAAAGATGCTGAAAAAAATAAGAAAACTCAATCACATAATAATTTCTACAAAAAACGCAAAACCCGCGACTACACTATTTAAAGAAAAATGGTCAATTTTGGGCTTTTTGTGGTGTTCATGAGGTTCGTGTGGAATTAAAATGATATAAAATTATTTCTCAATACACATTAACAATCCAAACCAAAAAATCAAAAAATATCATATTTATGCATAAATAAATAAAAAATAGAAAAAATAAAAAATATATAAGTTTTTTGCATTCGAAAAAATAAGGAAAAATAAGATTTATGTGTGTGGATGTGTAACATGGCTTGAGCATGAGCGATGAGCCTCAGTTCAACCTTCAGTTCAACCTTGTCTTTGTGTTAAAGTGAAGTCTCTATCGCTTTTATTTTAAAAAAACACACACATAAAAAATACTTCCTACACCTATCAATACATGTATAACCTAAGCGATAGGAAGGAGGGGTTTTGAGGGTGACTAATCGCTGATAAGATTTTGAATTCTGATCTTTTGCTGATACGTGACACATAGGAGGTTTAAGAGGGTCTAGTAGCACGAGAATGCTCGGTGCTAACCCTTAGCAACACAACATTACGTATCGATTAAAATCATTGAAAGAAATGTATTTGCACCTCATAATCCTAATTTTTAAATGATAAAATGATTGAGCACTGTGGTTCATACACAATTGCATTACACGCAATTCATGGTATCATTACTGGATGCATTGCAATTGTATTCATACATATGACCTACGTTGAGTATGTGAGATATTCTAAGCTGTAGGTTTAGACGATCGGTTTCCTTAGGTACTATTTAGTGAGAAAAATATATCTCCTGGAACGTTTGAAAACAAGAGTGAAGTTTATGACGTACGTGCTATTTGTGTTAGCGGCATATCGAGGGGCTAATCCCTGAGGTGTAGGAGAGCCACAATGGGGCTGCGGCATTCAACCAAGAGGTGCCTCCTCTGTTTGTCCTTACCTGGTGTTTTACAACGATATGTGTAGGGACTCCCTCTGAGGAGTATGGGGAAGGCTTAATCGTTGGATTACAATCCAAAACAAACGTGAAATTTACAACAAAAGTTAGGGCAATGTGTCCCTTAGACGCTCCTGGCAACGAGGCCGAGAGGGTATGTTCTTTGAGTGTAGAGATGCTCGGCTAGTGCCTAGAGAGTCAGTGTCAAGCTCATTTTGGGTCCTGACGGGTGGTGCATTTGCCGAGAGCCGCTTATAAGTGGAAGTCCTGGAATCTTGGTTGTCCAGGGACCATTTAGCCAGTTTATGCTAAAGGACACTGAGATTGATTCATTGTTTACTGATAAACACCGTCTAGTTGAAATCCAAAAGCAAGAAAGAGCTAGGCAACATGCCGAGATCTTGAGGAGGTATTCCCCTCAACATAGTAGTCCAATATTCCTACGAGGGAGTGGATGTAGTGGTTCTCGAGCCACAAGTAGTCCATTGGAAGGAGGAAGCTCTAGTACTCCCCTTCCCCCAGTAAGTCAACCTACATCAAGTGTGGTTGTAAGCCCACCTTCATCAAATCCTATTGCAAATCCAATCGTCATTATGGTGCAACCTATCGCAATTCCTGTTGGAACGATGGATTTGCTAACCTTAGGTTTCTCCCTACCCATCTTTAAATGGATTAGTGGAGGAGGATGCGGAGCTCCACATTAGGGAGTTGCAAAAGTTGATGTTTAACTGTCATATCCAGGATGAAGGACATTTAATGACGTTCTTTAATACGACTCTCAAAGGAAAAGCTGCAGTATGGTATCACACCCTAGAGGCCAAAACCATAACCACTATTGATTTATTTTACATAGCCTTTCGAAGGAAATGTACCCCTTAAAGGGGTGGTCCATATTCGCTACATATAATAAATGTGACACATCAAGAGCCACATGAGAATATCCGAGCATATGCTAAGAAGTTAAAAGAGGTCTTTCCCAAATTGCAAGCCTCTATCCCTATCCTAGCAACTGCCAACTGCAATACTTTTTGCATGATTTGGACTTCAATATTCAAGTGCAATTGAGTAGTGTCACCTTGCCGAATATAGACACTGCTATTAGACGAGCAGAGGAAGTAGAATCTTGACTATAAGCGGCCTATGCCTCTAGAACCAATCTTAATGCGGGTCTAGTTCTTGAAAATAATTTAGCATTGACCAATGGAAGTCAAGGGATAGCTATGACTAACTCGAATGGGAGAGAAAGCATAATATAATATGTAACCTTGCTATCAGCTCCTCCCAATGTGACCATACCAATGGCTAGTTAGATGGTTTCACTAAATAATGGAAGTCAAATGATAAATCCTAATGTAGTTCCAATTAATCAGCAATAGCCAACCCATAATCAAGTGGTTAGACCAATGGAACAGCACGTAGATGATCCTAGCTATGAGTCTAGTGCATCGAATGTCCTTGGCGAACTTAAGGATATGATGAAGCACAATATCAACATGATCACCAAATAATATAGGCAAATAGCTGTTGATGTCAATTTTCTTTTAAAACAACAGAATTCGATAGGGATCGACGCCTTGAAGAGGATGCACCTCAAGATTCAATTGTAAATGGTGTGGTGGCCAACATTTTCCTAGGAATTGCCCTAATGTTACATGTGACATATGTGAGAGAAGTCCGGCCATCTAGCCAGTACTTGTTAGAGTAAGATTAGTTCTCTGCAACAGGGGAGTAGACAACCAGATCAAGTCAATCATCGAGCACAAGGGAATAATCTCCAACAGGATGATGGATCAAAGCAAATATTACAAAGAGAGAAAGCTATTGTAGAAGAGTTGCCTAGTGGTAGTGGTGTCACCCTTATTGAAGTTGTGAGTGTTAACAACATTGAAGCTTCTAATTTGCGAGCCATTACAAGAGGCCAAAAGGCTAAAGAAGGCAATAGGGATAATGTAAAACCTACTAAGGCAAACCCTAAATAGGATGATAAAGGAACACAAGTCCTTAACCCTAATGTAGAAGTCGGTCCTCTAAAAGCTGCTAATGGCAAAGCTGACCCTCTAAACGAGTTGCCAAAGAAAAAGGTAAAAGCCAAAAAGGAGACACCAAAGCCAATTCAAAGGCCAAAGGAGAAAATGGTCTAGCAAGAGAAGAGAACCATTGCTAATTATCATGAGTTTGATTTAGCGAGTTCTCTTTGAGACATAAAGCCTAATGTGAACCTCCTGCAATTGATCAAGTTATCTCCAGAGTGCGTAAAGAATTTAAAAATATTCTTTGCATTGGGTATATCGTTGAGCCCTTAGCAATAGCTCGTATGGGAGAGGATTGGTTTGAGCATCTTGAAAATCATTGCCCAAGGGTAGCAACGTATGTTCATGTATTATTAGTGGATCATGCTATTGTAGACACAAGATCCTCCATCAAAATCATGAGTTCGGAATTGATGGAAAGGCTGGGATTAGAAATCTAAAAGCATGCCCCCACAATTCTTTAAATGATTGATGACAGTTTAAGACAACCTAAAGATTACATTACTAAAAACCATGCGACTATTGCAAGTGTGGAATGCACTGTAAACTTTAGGGTTATTCGGTTTGCACGACCGCCAAGCTATCAAGTATTGTTAGAAAGACCATGGATCTTGCGATCCGACTGTTGTCAAGTGAATATACCTACTAGTCATTTGATTTTTGGCAAAGGTGCCAGTTGTGTGGTAGTAGATACATATCCCGAGTCTTCTCAAAGTAAGAGAGCTCATTTATCCTCGTCAAAATTAGATACATTAGAGGAACCATCTGGCAGTGAGACTTCATCAAGCAATGAATCAAAAGAGGGGTCCACTACAGAGGATATATACCAAGTGACGCTAAATGAGCCGATTGAAGCTCAAGATAAAATAAGAGACGCGAATGTGATTGAGCTAGATCTCGGAACGTTGAATGATCCACGACCTATTAAATTAGGGGCTATGCTCAATCTTGAAGAGAGGAGGGACTGTGTCCCTGATCCAAGAATTCCGCAACATCTTTGCTTGGAGTTATAACGAGCTGAGGGGTATTCTCCCCAGTTTGGTTGTGCATACTATTCCTTTGAAGAAATGTAACCGTCCTATGCAACAGAAAAGTGAGACATATACCTTTTGAGCCTAGGGACGAACTATTGGAGAAGTTACAAAAATTGCGTAAGACTGGCTTGATATTTCCTACACAACATACACAATGGTGTTCCCCAGTGGTCATTAGGAAAAAGAATAACAATCAAATCCAGCTTTGTGTAGATTATAGGGAGTTCAATAAACAAACGGTTAAAGATTACTATCCATTGCCAATCATTGATCAGATTTTAGATCAGTTAACGGATAGGGATGTCTATTCATTTATGGACTACTTTACTGGATATAACCAAATAGCTGTTGCAGAGAAAGATAAGCTGAAAACGACATTTATTATTGTATTTGGTACCTTTGCATATCATGTGATGGCATTTGAACTATGCAATGCGCCGGGTTCTTGGCATCGTACAGTTGATAAGACTTTTGGTGATATTTCCCCCAAGGAGCTAAAAATCTTTATCAACGATCAGAGGGCAGCCACCATAAGGAAAATAATGCTGATTATTTTAAAGAAGTGTTTTGAGCATTGCAAACAATTTTGCATTGCTCTTAACCCGAGAAAGTGCATCTTTGGAGTGCCCTATGGACTACTATTGGGTCATGAGGTTAGTTCAACTGGTATTGCGACCAAACCTGAAAAGATAAAGGTTATTGTCGCTATGAGTCCACCACATACTTCTAAAGAAGTGCATAGCTTTCTGTCATCAGTGAGATATTATCGACGATTTACTAATGCACTGCAGAAAGAACGTTGCCATTGACGAATCTATTATCTTTTAACTATCTGTTTGTTTGGAGTGATCCTTGTTAAGTATCCTTCGAGGATATAAAGTAGGAATTAGCAAAAGCACCAGTCCTGAAAGCACCCAAAAGAGGTGAGGTTTTTTATATATTTTCAATAGCCACAATGCATAGCATTAGCTGTTGTTTAGCCCAGATCTCGAAGGATAAATGGTATCATCCAATAGCATTTGCTAGTTGTAAATTGGGAATATCTCAACTTAATTACACATACATGGAGATATTGTACCTTGGGATGGTATTTGCGACCAAAAAGTTTAGGCACTATATTCTCTATGAAAAGGTAGTATTTTATACAAAGGTGGAAGGACTTAGATTGTTGCTAAACAAGTTACAGCCGCCTGATCGCCTAGCGAAATGACTAATTACTTTACAAGAGTTTCATTATGAAATTAAAAGTAAGCCACCAAAGTTGTAAGGCATTGTTGAATGTCTTATGGATTTCGGAGAACCAAAGGAAATCTTGGTTGAAGTTAGTGATATTGAGGGACTATTAAAAATTGATCCGGCTTCCATCCTGGTATGCTACTATAACGCACTATTTATCCACAGGAGAGATTGGAGCCACTTTATCAAAATCAGAGAAGAGGAAAATTAGACTGCAGGCTTTGAAATTTGCCTTGGTTGCAAGAATACTATATCAGTAGGGGGTTGATGATGTTTATTGTCGATGCGTTACGCCTGACGAGGTTCCACTTATCTTGGAAGAGTGCTATGACTTTGCTTGTGGAGGACACTTTGCTAGGTGGTTGACTACACAAAAAGCTTAAAGAGCTAGATATTGGTAGCCGTCCATTTTCCAAGATTCATTTTAGTATATCAAGAGATGTGATATATACCAAAGACATGACAGTAGGGCGAAAAGGAAATGCCCACTGACTCCTATTATGGCTATACTACCATTCGAAAAGTGGAGCATCGATTTTGTGGGTCCTATTACCCCGTTGTCTTCTACACAGAAGAGATATATCATAGTGGCAACTGACTATTTTATGAAGTGGTCAAAAGCACGAGCGACGAAGAAAGACGATGCAAAGGAGACTGCTAGCTTCCTGCTTGAGTAGATTATTTGCCGATTTGGTTCACCAAAGGAATTAGTATTGGACCGTGAAACCCATTTTCTAAATAAGGTGACTGAAACATGGCAAATTAAGCACAATAAGACAACTCCTTATAACCCGCAGGTGAATGGACACGTTGAAAGTACCAATAAATAGCTTGTGGGTATTCTGTCAAAGATAGTATCGGAGAAAAAACAAGACTGGAATGAGAAGTTATATGTGACATTGTGGGCATATAGCACGATGTTTAAACAAGCCACAAGCCACACCCCATTCAAGTTAGTTTATGGGGAGGAGTGCGTATTACCCCTAGAGATTGAGTTATTGACCATAAGATTTGCAATTAACCATTCTTTGCGGGACGAAGATGCACTCTTTGAGCGCTTTACAACTTTAACACACCTAGATGAGCTAAAATTGCAGAGTCTATTACACCTCGAAGTGGCTAAGCATTGGATGAAGCAGTTGCATGATTTAAAAGCAAAGAAATATACTTTTAAGAAAGAGCAATTAGTTTTATACTATAATGCACATAGAAAGCTGTTTCCAAGAAAACTAGAGCCTAAGTGGGATGGTTCCTACAAAATAGTCAGAATAGGAAAAAATAAGTCAACAGCATTACTAGCCGATCTACAAGGAGTGGAGATTAAAAATAAGATTAATCTTAATAAGATTAACCTTATTATTTCTAAATGCATTAATGAGAATTATGCCTTGCAAGTCCATGCTTGGCTGATCTCGAACCTGCAAGAGAAAACATTGGTTGATGGGGCACCTAATTTCTTACCTGGAACAAGAGAATGGATCATTTGTTTAGGAAATCAAAGTCTTTTGTCATCATTGCTTACAAATTATGACAAGTATCCTTGTTATATTCAATGAAAAAGGTGGGATGGAGCCTTCGGCACATCCTCTAAACATGCTAAATTTTGATTATCATAATTACGAGTAGAGGTGGCAATGGCTAGATGTGTGAACCCATCATGGACGTATACATTATACTTTGATGGAGCATCCAAGGGTCCCAACAAGAAAGGGAGTATAGGCGTGGTTATTAGGAATCTCCGACGTAGAATCATGATGAAATTAGTTGTCTACCTTGGGGCAAGCTTTACTAATAATATGGCAGAGTACAAAGCTTTGATTATGGGATTGAACATTGCAAAGAAGAGCGGTATTCGCCAATTGTTAGTAAAAGGGGATTCTCGTTTGGTTTTAAACCAACTGAATGGAATGTACAGAGTACGGAGCCCTATTCTTCATATGTACTATCATGCTGCCATAAACCTGATCAATGACTTTGAGAGTGTCTTGTCAGCTAATTCCACAACATTGGAATCAGTTTGCTAATTCATTAGCCAACTATGTATACGAAGAAAATCTCTTTTTCAAATGTGATCCTAGTTTGGATATATTTATTGATGACGAGATAGGATTCAGTCGGTTATGGGGACTTTTATTAGAAAATGCTCTATATGGCAAGCGATGGTTAGTATGGGTGATGCAAAGAGTATCTGAGACCCATTTGCCGTTATTATCTTGGATCCATAGGTTGGTCAAACAACACTTTATGCGTACGCCTCTTGCTATCTATGCAGGAGCTATGGATCACAATTTAATGTATTTACTTTAGGGCTTGGAGTCCAAATTTCTCCTTGGGATGGAGCGTCTCATTGTCTATCAATGTTAGTCCAAGGAGGGTTTTCTATGAGTTACATTGCTATATTCCTTTAGGCCAAGAGGGCCGAGTTTTAGATGTGGAATGTTATATCTCTTTAGGCCAAGAGGACCAGTTCGTTTGTTGTGAAATGTTATATCTCGTTAGGCCAAGAGGACCCTGTGATTGTTTAGTGCGGGTGCTTTTAATTGGTTTTTGTTTTAGTGTTGTACCAAACAGGTTCAACGGAGTGCTTGGAGAAAGCCTTTGTTGCGTGGGAGCTTCTGATGGCCAATCTGGGCGATGGCATCGCCTTTCTAAGCTTTTCCCATTAAGATACTTATATATATGTATTTTTGGGAGTTTTATTTTATTTTATTGGGGACCGACAAGTCATGGCATGAAGTCCCAAGGTTTAGTTAGGTATGTCTGGGGAGGAGGTTCAAGCAATTGGCCACCTCCTGTGAAGCCATTGTCTAGTATTAAAAGAGCTGTTTTGAGGAGTTCTAAGTGACCCTATCTTGCTAGCCTCCTAGGCAGCTATTTCTAGGAGCTTTTATTAGTGGTGAGGCAACTAGGGAAGCTCACACAAAACTATATGATCAAGAAAGAAATATCTTAAGAAAAACCAATATACAAAGGTGTGTAAAAAGGGGTTCTAACCCCTAGCATATAAAAGCTGAAATAAAAAGGAAAAAAATCCTAGAGCAATTGTTTATCGCCTTGTAAAGGCCTAGTAGGTTCCTAAGGACGAATCAAGCCCGGGGCCGATGCCTTGCCCTTCCTTGGGGTGACATCTTGCCATAAAAGAAAAGAAAAAGGAAGATTGGAGTGAAAATAAAAGTGAGCATTGAAAAAGAATTAAGTATCGCCTTGCGAGGGCTTGGTAGATTCTTGGGTGCCACGACAGGACTCCAAGTCGATGCTCTGTTCTCCTTGGGTCACTACACTCAGCTTCCTCCTTTTTATATGCCTAAGTATCAAGTTTTAAAGGAAAAGAAAGCTAAATAGAAAAGAAAAAAATAATAAATAAATAAAATTAGACTATACGAGTCCTTGCCTAGTGGAAGCTCTTGATTCTAGTATCCTTGATTGGGTACGTAGGTCAAACGACCACTTAATACGATCTCTTTGATAGTTCTTTTTAGCTAGGCTATATTGGAGCAATTCGTTGACAACTGAGTTTTAACCTCTTGATCAGATACTGCTTAGCTTCTCCCTCGTGAATTTCATGCCGTGATTTTTATCAACAAGAAAGGCGACAACTGTGATATGTGTTGTCTCTTTCTTGTCACAGATTCATACTTTTAGTGGTTATGTCTATGCAGATCAGTTCATGGGATTCCATAGGCTAAATCGCTCGATCCCATGGTCGCCACTGAGCACTGGATTTTGGGATCCGTTTTTTAAGCATTTGAGCCCATTTTTGGAGCAAAAAAGTAGCCGGGAGGCGTCAAGAACCAAATTTTCATGCAAAATTAAATAGTGGCGGATAGTTGAGCTAGAGTTTTCCTAAGTGGATTTCAACACCAAGAATCCAACACAAGTCTCTATTTGTCGATCGGAGGTCATTTGACCCCCCCATTTAATCCTCCCAAGGTTTAACGCTCTACAGCAGTTATGTGATCCAAGAGTCAAGGTTTATAAATTTCGATGTCACGGAGCCAACCGTTTAGTTGGATCACAATTTCGAGTCTGTTTGCCCCTCCAAACAAGTCGAAAATCCTCATGGAGCAGTGTGAAAGTGGTTTTTTCAAAGTGGACATTTAATAAATAACATAAAATAAAATATAAATGAAAAAAAATGCAAATTCTTATCTGACAGGAGGAGGCGTTTTTTATTTTATGCTCCATTTTTTTATGGATTTCTGCCTTTTTAAGGCACCCTGATCAAGAGAAAGAGAGATAGAAGCCTAATCTACGTACCAAAAGTAAGATTTTAACTATAAGCCTGTGAAATGTAATCAAGGAAATGAAATTTTGATTTCTTAGACTTTCTCTCTCCTCTCTCCTCTTACTGCCCGTTCAAATACTTGATTCTATGAGAGAAGGAAATGGGGTTTAATTAAAGATGTTGATGGAGTAATTGTGCTGGAGCGCAAAGGATCCTAGACTAGGCTATGAAAGTATATCAACGGCCAAGAAAGAGTATCAACGACCTCCCAACCTTGAAATACGAGTCTCAAAAAGCGTGTTTTAATGCGTAAGCAATCGTTCTACTTGTTTTATGATAGTTTTTTGTTGAAATTGTTTAAAAATGGTTGTCTTTGGTTATTAATTGTGTAATCTATCAGAGATGCTGAAGCAAATAAGAAAATTCATCACATAATAATTTATACATAAACCCGCAAAACCCGTGACTATGAGGTTTTAAGAAAAATGATCAATTTTGAGCTTTTTGTGTTGTTTATAGGGTTCGTGTGGAATAAAAAATGATATGAAACTAATTCTTAATACACATGATCAATCCACACCAAAAAATTAAAAAATATCATATTTTATGCATAAATAAATAAATAATAAATAATAAGTTTTTTACATTCGAAAAATAAGAAAAAATAAGATTTATGTATATGGATATGTGACATGGCTGGAGCATGAGGAATGAGTCTCACTTCAGCCTTGTGTTAGTGTTGAAGTGGAGTCTCTATCGCTTTTATAAAGAAAAACACATTAAAAATACTTCCTATACCTATCAACGCATGCATAACCTAAGCAGTAGGGAGAAGAAGGGGCTTTTAGGCTGGCTAATTGCTGATAAGATTTTGAATTCTGATATTTTGCTGATGCATGGCATATAGGATGTTTATGGTTTAAGTTTAAGAGGGTTTAGTAGCACGAGAATGCTCGTTGCTGACCCTCACCAATGCAACATTACGTGTAGATTAAAATCATTGAAAGAAATGTCTTTGCACCTCACAGTGCTGATTTCTAAATGATAAAATGATTGAGCACTCTGGTTCATACACAATTGCATTGCATGCAATTCATGGTATCATTATTGGATGCATTGCAATTGTATTCATGCATATGACCTACGTTGAGTATGTGAGACATCCTAAGTTGTAGGTTTAGATTATCGGATTCCTTAGGGACTATTTAGTGAGAAAAATATATATATCTCCTGGAACGTTTGAAAACAAGAGTTTGTAACGTACATGCTTTTTTTCTGTGCTTATGTGGTGTTTTACAACGATGTGTGTAGGGACTCCCTCTAAGGAGTGTGGGGAAGGCTTAACCATTGGATTACAATCCAAAACAAACGTGAAATTTACGATAGAAGTTAGGGTAGTGTATCCCTTAAACGCTCCTAGCAGTGAGGCCGAGAGGGTGTGTTCTTTGAGTGTAGAGGGGCCTGGCTAGTGCCTAGAGAGTAAGTGACGGTGCCACATCAGTCCTGATGCATATACACATCAACCTAGAAGCCCCATAAACATATTCTTTCTAACAGTAAGAGAAAAAAATCCAAAAGAACAAGATGACAGCTGAGAATGGAAAGCATCCACTCCTCGGATGAGGGACCGTTGGGGAAGCCACAAGGTGACTCTCAGAGGATGGAGAGAACCAAGATTACCCATATGGCATCTCCTTCTCTTCTGACCTTTCATGAGAAGCTTCCTTAGTAGAGTGGTCAGCTTGGGATCAGACATCTATTCTTTCTTCTTGTAACCATGTAGGGAAGTCATGATTCACTACTACGATTGGATCCACCAAAAGAAAAGGAAGAAGGGGAGCAAGGTGTGCAAAGTGCACAGAGCGGCAGGGGCTGGGGTTTTTTTCTCTCTCCTTTTTGGTTGGGGGAACGGGGTGGTTTGAACATGGAAAGTTGGAAAGAGAAGTAGAAAAGTTTAAAAGGCAGAGAGTTGAAATCTTCCACCACATAGACTCAGCCATACAATGAACCATCATTTTACAGGCTAGAACCACCTACTCTACTCCATGCATTACTAGTCTTCACATCCAACAATGCTTAGTAGATATTAGAGAACAGGGTGAGGCACAACAATCCCAATATCTTGTTCCCATTAATTTACTGTTCATGTGATTAATTTGTAATTTAGAGTTAGAAGTTCTGTTACTACTAACCAATGGAATCTTGTGCACATGAGAGCTGAAGGTCATTCCCAGTTTTCAACACCCAACATGTGATACAAACATTTTGCTTTTAGATATCAATGTGTTTTACTCCTTTTTCTCCTGGTCTTATCTAGAAAACTGCCCCTTAGAATCACCACCAACAGATTTACGAATCAACAATTCTAAGTATTTTAACAGAAAAGCAAGAGTGGTCAATCTTAAAGGATTTAACAACTAGGAAAAGGTCTACAGCTATTAGAAAGTTGTTTGTGCATGGTAGTATCAAAAAAAATTTGCTTGTAGCAAAACATGTGGTTATTGCTGCAGAAACATCAAGGTTTTGAAAGCCACACAAAATTCTTGAATAGGTTATCATAAACTTGCCTTTTTGAACAGCTCCTCATGTGAGGCTACCCGGTGTTTCAAATCACCCATATTCCTGCTCTTGAATGCATTCCCAAGCTCAAGATAATCCTGTAACTTGATTTCACCATCCCCCCCCCCAACCAACCCAAAAACAGAAAAAGGAAGAAAACAAATAAATGATCTTATCTGACCCAGCTCTTTCAATTTAAGAAACCTAGTAATACAAGCCTGTTTAAACTGTGGCCCCAATTTCATCAGTAATTATAACCCAGTAGGTCTATATTAGCTGAAAATACATACAACAAACATGGTTGCTGCCATACCTGAGCACAAGATTTGAGATACCTTTGAGATATTGATGGTGTGTACTTGGGAAAAGCAGGAACCTGCAACAATGTTCAAGTCCAGGGAAAAATGTCTTAACTTTATTTCATTCCAAATGCTCCAAAGAATGCATGCTGGTTTGGATATCTAGTAGGGAATGAAGGCTCAAATTTTACTTTTTTCACATGTTCTTCACCTTTAAGTTGCAAAACATTTTTAAAAAAGCAGCTGATGAACATTTGATCCAGTGAGCTGACATATTGCTAGCCAATCAACTGTAAATTATGTATGTGCTCAATTAACTGGTGTTTACAAGCACACAAACTCTTATTAGATTTGTGAACAGTGTGTATCGGCTCATTCACAATCCAGGAATGAAAAGATGAACTGACTACAGAGTGTAAACACATTCTACCCATTGCTGCAGCTATCCTTAGTTGCAGTTGCACAGGCTCAGAGTATGCCCTCAACAAAGGTAGCATCTCACTACTGAGACATATTACATGTACTTGGTAAGACTTGAGCTTCACAATGCACTGCATTCTCCACATTATTACCCTTGCAATTTTATAAATAGGAATGATCTGTTCAGAATGATCACATGCATGCAATAATAATCCATGGTTCCACACTTAAGATCCACTTTTTAATCTGGCAAGTCAGGCTTCTTCTGACAGGTCACTTAGTTCCTGGGATGACAACCATCCCTCTCATACATAGGTTCTTGGTAAAAGCTTGAGCGAGTGCCAAGGCTACTAAAGGTATGTTGCACCAATACTAAGCACATCTGCTAGTGAAAATGCAGCTGTGCGAGTGCACATGCGGAGCCAATGCTTCAACTGCGAGCGTGCACGACACACACACACACACACACACAGAGAGAGAGAGAGAGAGAGAGAGAGAGAGAGAGAGAATCCTCTAAGACCAAAATCAGCCTATGAGTCAAAACCATTGTACAATGCTGATCATCACTAGACATAAGCAGAGGAGCTAAAATGTCCACTGCACAAATAAAGTGATCAACCTGCATACCTGTGTACATCCATGCTGTAGACACTCTTATCGCTCTCCTCACCATATCATGTGTGAAGAATGTGGATGTGGTGGGCAGGGCTCCGGTGGGTGGGGAATCAGTGGGTTGTGTGGTACATCATATAGTCCCTCTGCATACAAGTGCCATGTCTTTGCATCACTGATGGGTGTGGGGCGACATGGCTCCTACAGTCTATGCCATCTGGTGTCTAAATCTTTGCTCATAAATAAATGGTAAAGATCCCAATAGTGTGCCTCCTCATATGCCTGTCATTTATGAAAAGTCAAGGTTTTCATCTACCTCGGGTGTCCTTTATGAATTCAGAGGTTTCTGTGTAGCTTCCTACACTCATCATCGTACCACGTATTTTGAGGCATCGTTCCACATCAGGTGGGTCTGCTAGTGTGTGTGGAGTGTGGGAAGCTCTAGAGAGCAGCCAAGTGGAGGATGCAGGTGAGCTGGCAGGTGACTGTCCCTAGGGGGGTAGTATGCTCAAACTGTGTGAACCCATCATATATGTGATGGTTGTATATGTCAACTAGCTCGTACCTGAAATAGAAAATGGTGAATGGGGTACGGGCAGTGGCCGGAACACATTGGTGTGGGAAGGAGGATAGGGTAAGGGACAGACGTAGGTGTGATCTGCTCTGATTGGACTAGGGGGGGATGGTGAAGGATCTAGCTAGTTCCATCGTCTCAATGGAACCTGGTATATAGTTTACTGTGTTGAAACCAGTGGGTTGGAAGCAAGCCAATACTTTGGATCCAAGCCACTTCTTCATCCTATTGTAAATAATGAGATGGTGTTGCAATCCTACACTCTAGTAGGTATTGACCATAGCAAGTACTATCTCCTCTAATATCAACGGATATCCTGCATGTGTTTGCCTCCTCTATATCCATCACCTAGATCCTTCATGGATCCTTGAAATCACATGTGTCACACCGTTTGCTCTGCATCTTGGCATTACAATTTCCTACCAAGAAAACCTCTCCTTGTTAGTGTACAATCTCATTTGATAAGTCTCTGAAGGGGGACTCTCCTCCTCCATCTCCCTCTCCATCTTGCTACTCAAGCTCCCTGATTGCATATCTCAACCCCCGTGAGGAAAAGTAGCAGAGGGCAATATATAGCATCTGGCCATAGTAGATCTCTAATCTCATCCACTCGTAACATACGTTGGGATCTCATGCCATGATGTGGACTCTATCCTGTAGCTCATGCTTGATCAGCAACACCACTTCTGATCCTGGAGTGGTGCCTTGATGTCTCATGTAGCTCCTGTATGTGGACTCCCCCATACATATCCCTATACTCTAGGTAGTCCCCTCTCGGGGCTTTGGTGTGTCTCTATGATCAAAATCAGCTCATGATCCTCCATCCTCCCATGGGTATGTCCGTAATGAGCCATTGCAGTTCCATATTTTCATCCATATCTCTAAGGTGTTTGTCTCATAGGCCATGCATCCCTGACAGTCACGGCGAGCGCGGGGCAAGACGGGGATTGGGGGGGAGGGGGGTGGTGGTACTACATAAGAGGGTTGTGGTTGGCACGTCACTACACCCCTTTGATTGGGTCTTTGTTTGTCCCAAATACCCTAACTCCAACACAACCACTTATCAGGATTCTCTTTCCATTCGTCCGTTTTTGGGGCTGTTGGCACAATTGCACAACTCAAAATGCTTTTATTCTATGTCCAGGGTGCAAACACACGTTATTTAGCACACTAATCTCCTTTCCAAGGAAGACTTGATCCCTTGGCATACAACAATCTATGTTGCTTCTTTGCCATGACTTTTGTACTCTTTTAGTCATCTGACCTTCTATAAAAGAGAGCTAAGTTTATGCACGATGGGCTAGAGCCATCCTACATCTTGTAATCTTGTAATTTGTACTTTTTTCGTAATTAATTTTTGTAAAAAAAGAGAGAGCATATAAGTGACTTTCATAACATTTATTTTGGCAACAAGAAATTGGTCCGTGTAATTCTGAAAGTGACTCACATGTTGGCACAGAAAAACTCCTTGCTGTCGCATCGCCTGCTACTCCAGCCTCCCGACTACTCCCTCACGCCCTTACCAGCCCTACTCGTCGCCTTCGCCAGTGCCCCCCCCTCCCCTGCCTAGGGCCCGTCACCCTGCCTACTATCACCCCGCCTGTCGCCCGCCCTGCCCTATCGCCCGCCCTGCCCTGCCCATCGCCCCGCCCCTTGGTCATCATCTTGCCTGTGGCCTCCGCCCCCGCCCCTTGATCCGCATTTGCCTATGCCCCCGCCCCCTGGCCATCATCTCCGCTTGTGCCCGTCCCCCCACCCCCTACCGGTCACCTTTGCCTTTTTTAAAAAATTAAAAATTTAAAAAAACAGCAATCCCCCCCTAGTTGCTCCCTCCCCTTGCAACAACTCCCCCCCTTCGGTAGCATTGCAGCGTGATAGATAGGTTCTCAGCAAGGACGCGCAATGGAAACCTCTGGTCAGACGCCGGCACATTTTGCGAGTGCCCCCCACTCAAACACCTTGCGCATCATCCTCTCTGAGGAACAACTCTTAGCTGTCTGTGCCACAAAGCTAGAGTTGAAAGAAACTGCGATCTTTGGTCAAGCCGTTGGACACTCCCCATCGAGGGCCCAACTGCAGGACTGGCTCCACTCCACGCTGCGCATTGGCACAACGTAGATCGCAGAGGCAATCCTCATGGGCCAAGAGATCTTCATGGTTCGACTCACCTCTACGGATGCAGCTCGTGAGCTGGTGGAGAGTGCACCCTATGCCTCCACAAAGGGGGTCATTCACATGATTCCCTGGTATAGCGGCTTCACAATGGAGACATTTGCCCTCCATAACAGATTTCTCAGACATCCAATCACCTTACTTTTCCCTGGGTTGGTAGTAGAGTACCACCAGTTAGTGGAGGACTTTGGACAGCTCTTCAACACAGTTCTTACTACCTCCTTCGCAGATGCAGTGACAGCTGCAGGAGTCCCAAAGGTACAAGTAGTCGTGAAAGACAAAGAGTATACCAAAGTTCTTGGAGATTGAAGCAAGAGGTCACTCCTTTAGGCAGCAGGTCATTGTGACTGGGCAACAATGGCAGTGCCTGCGTTGCCATGACTTTGGGCATCAAGCAGCAGTTTGTATACGTTTTAGAGCCAAGGCGGCTCCGCCAACAGGCCCACAGGTGGACATTGATGGCTTCACACGGGTCCAAAGACGACAAAGAGGGAGACGATAGGGGGGGCATAGCCAGCTCCTCAGTCCCAGCCTCAACAACAGGGAGCAGGTGGGCAAGCGACGCCCCCTCGGCAAAGCACCCCCCTGCCCACCCCACCCGATAGGACCACAGCCCCCCACATCTATCACCCACGCCACAAACTACCTCACCTAAGATCCCACAGCCCCCACACCCACCCCCCCCCCCACTGACCCTGGCCCACAGCCCCCCTTTTCCAGGGCCACAAACCCCCCCTCCCCAAACACCCACCACGCACCTCCATCCATCCCACCATCCCTCGATCCTCTTTTACCCCACCACCCCCCCTACCGAGCACCCCCTTCATCCGCCTCCGGTTCAAGTGATCCCCCCCAAACCCAACCCCCCTCCTCCCACAGGAAGTGATGAGCCACACACGCCTACATCCTCCTCGCACCAACAATCTTCCCCCTCCTACAGAGCCACCAGCTCATCTGCCCCTGCCACCCGTCACACTTTCCCCAAGACAAGTACACCTTTGCCATAGGAGTTCTTCCGCAGTGGCCCATGGTCCTACTTGAGAGTTGCGAAGTGCGGAGAGTTCCCACTACCTCTAGAGGTGGGGATCTTTGTGGTTCATAAGTCAAGGAGGGGCAAGGTCCATCTACTAGCACCACCTGATGGACCAAACTACACCTTTTTTCTTCAATCCTCTCATCCAAGGGATTGGATGACTACATGGCCCGTGGAAAATATCAATATCCCCCATTAAAAACCTCACAATATCCGTCCAAGGGTGATGCTGAACACAAAAAGCCTATGAAAGAGTAAACCTCAAAAGCCATCATGTGGATTTTAACATCCAATAAGGCAACATCACCCAACCATTTTGACATAAAAACATACTGCCAAAATACCCACATTTGGCCCATTCGATTTTCTTGATTTTTCTAGAGCATGTAGCAGATAAGCTCCATCATCTCATTCAACAACTTTGTGTGCATGGAAGCAATGGCAAAAAATATGAAATCATGACGATCATGACTGTTTAGGCTACTTTTAATTGCACATCCAAAGGCCAACCTTGAGACTTCGAATATATAAACTTATCATGTACGCGGGAAGACATTTAATCGAGCAAAGCATGAGACTCCACATCTATCCCTATGGGATAACCCAGGTGTTGAGTTATCTCACCTTGAAGAATCACACCACCTTGCATAGTTATCCAGGGTTTCAAAAACACGAGGTATGAAACAGGTTTCACGCATTTCATATGAGTTTCCTAAAACATTAGAAAAGAGTTTCATTCGAGATGGAAGAGAACTATCATGAGACTTTGTGTATAGAGTATGATTGATATTATGTAATAAGATCCATTGTCCATGACAATATCAGCTTTAATTATAGAAGAAGCCATCAATATATGCATGCATTATAGACAACTCCTCATTCTTGCAAACAATGTCAATGTCTATGTCCATGTGTCAAATGAATCCATGATAAATGTTGATTACAAACGTTTAAATACATTTTTTAAGCTAAGGCTTTTTGGAAAATTTTAAATAAACATTTCATAGGTTTTTGAAATGCCCGAGTATGAAACAAGTTTCCTAACCTTATGAAATGAGTTTCTAGGCAACCATGCCCCCCTACCACCCCAAATTATTCAAACCCCTCTTTGTACAATTGATTAAAGTAGATTTGTCCTTGAAGGAACATAAAGGAGTCATCAACAAGGGACTGAACCAAAAGTTTCTCTCTAGTGGGAAGAGTCAATCCAACGATCTCACCATCAATAGCCAACTTATCCAGCAAAGGGAGCATTGGATGTGTCATCAAAGCAAAAAGCAAGGGAACTAAGAGGGCACCCCTAGTGAAGCGAGCGACTAAGAGCGATTTCGTCAATCACTCCTCCATTAAGCCCAATACGCACCACTGTATCAATGCCAATAGCATCAATAAGAGATAACATTCAAGGCCCAAAACCCATGGCAAACAATGAGTGTTGAAGAAATGACTAGCTAACATAATCAAAAGCCTTTTCATATCCACTTGAATCATAACAAACTATTGGTCAGAGACTTTTGTACAATGAATCCCTAATTGTACATTGAGAATATTGTGCATGATGTTATATCCCTTGATGAAATCATACTGCCACATGTGAATCTATTGCAAGAAAACCTTTTGCAGTCTATTCCCGATGATCTTGGAGAAAATTTTGTATAGGCATCCCATAACAAAAATGGGCCTCGCTACTTTAAACTTTGAAGCAAGGAAAACTTTGCTAGCAAGCAAAGCACTGCAATCTTCAAATCTAAGGGCATACAACCTGACCGCCAAACTTGCTGACAAAAACAGGCCAATGGGTCCTTAAGTTGATCCAACAATGTCAAGAATAATTCATTAGGCAAGTCATCCCAACCAGGGATTTTCCTGCAAAGCAAATGAAACAACAGCTCCAACTCAAACATATCGGCCTCCATAAAATCTTCCCATTCATGTTTCACTTGGTCATGCATCATACCCACAACATAATTGCGAGTAGCACGAACCACAGCAATAAGAATTACTTAAGAACCAACAAAGATTTATAATAGTGGAAGGATGTCGCTTTCCAACGCAACATGGATGTCTAGTAGAACTTGATCCCTAACCAAATGACGAAAAGCCGCACGAGCATCCAAGATTTGTGTAGAGGTGGTCTAAGCCAAGCCAAGAAGATCCAAACAATAAGTTCAGCACATTTGAACAATGGTCTATAGATCGGTCACCACATAACCCTCCGAATGCTAGAGTCAACCATATTCTCCCGAGTAGGAGAAGGATGCAAACCTTGAAAGAATTTGTATGTCTGACAAGAGGCATCTTGCAACCTTTCAATCAAAGATAACTCAACTGGAACAACTGAATAAGGTTGACCAATCTCGCACCCAATGGAGGCAAAATGCATCATCCAGTGGCTTGAGAAGTAATAAACAAACCAAGGCCAATAGTTTCTCTAGCACCTATAAGCACTATCTGCAAAGGGATGCATGGTAAATGCCATATTGCCAAGCAACCCTCTACACATTAGTAATAACTAATCAATTGCTCAAAGGAGTGGTGGTCTCCTGAAAAAAAAGTTTGACAAGAAGCAATCGAGGAATGATCCCATGTAACCATTAAAAACAAGGTGTTTCAAGTAAGAAGAATTGAAGCACAAGTAAAGCCTTTCCAAGAATTGTGCAAAAAGCCAACACGCTATGCAAGCATCTCGAACTACAAAGGAAAATTAACTAATAAGATATATCGTTGTAGGACTTACATATCGATCTTTGACAAAAAGGCATCATCATGGATGACATACATACAATCGACCATGTAGGCGCATACTGCATCAAATGATAGATGAATCCCGGATCTAATGGATACAACCAAGACCAAAGGTCTAGTTTAAGAACATTCAACGCAAACTCTTGCCAGTCCCGATTCTCAAAAGCATCCATCAACGAATGCCCAATATAGATTGCAATGAATCCACGCACATTGAAATCTCCCATCAACAACCCCAATCTACCGTGTGTTAGAGATGTCAATTGACCCCATAGATCATGCCTAGACAAGGGATCGTTTGGAGCATAGGGACCATCCAACCACAAGACCTCCTCATCAACAAGCACAATTTCGACCACCACAAGGCAGCCATGCACATCATTTTTCACAAGGGCTGGCTGAAATCTCTCATAAAACACCATGGGCACATCAAAATAATATAAAATAGATGAAAACCATGACAATCCACAATCTTTCCTACTTCACTATTACTTTTGTGTTCAAGGGTACACAAGACATCCTATTGATTTTTGTGCAAGATATGCCACACATCATGTTGCTCATTGCATGCGCAAATGATGCACACATGACAAGTAGCAACTTTCATATGTAATCAGGAACAAAATCAAGGCCGAGGCTGCTTATGCCTTGATTTCATAGTATTATGGGACAGGTTTGGGAAACAAGGACAGAAAGTGGATGGGGGCAAGAATTGCCATCCCCTATTACCATGAGAAGGGGCTCTAACATAGGGACCCAATTGGGATGGTATGGGGACACGAAGCTAGAAAATGGCCATCCCCTCTTACTATGCTTGATTTAACTTTTTCTAAAGAGTTCCCTCATCTAAGAAATTTGCCAATACTATAAATGAGTTCAAACATTGACTTGTTGCTCTAGAGATAGAGGGATCATTACCCTTCTTTGGAAAAGACCTAGGATAACGATGATCCCATGGAGTGATCACCTTACCACATGTGTCAAAGGCAAGTGTGGCTGGAGGATCCTTAAAACAATCCACAAGGGTTTTCACAACAAAAGCATTCTATGGGACAGAAGAGACCATGTCAGCAAATGTACACACCATGGACTCCTTATCCTTAAACTACATGTAGGTACGTAAGGAGTCTTGGGCAATGCCTAGACTTAGAAGTTGAGATGTCCACATTAGTCTTTTTGCTTCTTCTAGAGCGAACATCCATCCAATCCTATTTTGGTTGATCCTGAGACTACATAGGCTTTTTCCCCCTATCTATATTTATGAATGCTCAAGCCTCTCATCTTGAAGGCCTTCAACCATGAGATGTTCCTAAACAACTAGTGGAATTCCCGCCTCTAAAGTTATCTTTTTCTTTAGGCATTCATCCATAAAATGCCCCAGCTCCCCACAAGAAGAACAATGGCCGACAAAGGTGCCCCATTTCAAATGAAAATGCAAAGATGGCATTCCAAGATATTTAGCCCTAACCAGTTAGACCACTTGCAAGTACTATCCCATAGCATACCCATGCCGTTACAATTTGTGGCACATTAGCTGGGAGGCACCAAGATTGTGCCAATAGCTACTCAAGCTTCCTTTAAAAGCCAAAATACAACACGGCAAGCCTCCACTTCCCCCAAATTGGGCATACTATTGGAGTAGACATTGAAAGTCAGTCATCAATCTCCATAGTACCACATGAACAAGGTCTCAATCAAAGAACAATGGCATCTTTATCAAAAGGTTGTCACAAAGTATTGTTGATTTCAGTATTACTTTGTAAAAGCCTCGTGCTCCCATATAAATTTCCTCCACACGGTTACCCAATAGCATTGAATTAGGCCATTGGTGGATGCATGAAAGCACCTAGATCTTGCCCATAAAGAAGAGGATGACCACTCTTTTATAAAATGCCAAGAAAGAACGTAACATTATCTTGGTATCAATGCTTGCAAATAAAACATCATCCCAATCCTAATCAGAGAATTCTTTATGGTTGTGTTGACCATAATCATCCAGCAAAGTATTGGCAAGTTCCAATAGGTGTTCCCAATCCAAGTCCTAAGATTCCTCAATGGGGACGAACATGACCTATGCATATGGGCACATTTGATGATCAACTTATAGCACTTCACTTCCATCAAAGCATCAAAGACATGTTTGATGTGTCTAATAGGTGGTTGTGCATCACGAGCAAGCGGAACCTCCGAACAAGGGCCCACCATCTTAGTATAGGGAACCATTTCTTTCCCTTCCTCAACATCCAAATCAGGTCCCAAAGCGTCCATCATCTGGTCCATAAAGCAATGTTTAACTCACACATCTGCTGTAGATCAGATTAATTGCATGGTATTCCCTTTTCTATCTCCTCCTTAAGCCACACAAAATACAAAATGGGTTTCATGGGAAGTACTACAAATCTGCAGGTCCTCTCTCGTAGTTCAATGTCTTGATCTAGTCTATACAATCCACACACAGAACCTACCAACAATGAGAACAAGCCTACTCAACCTATACAAAATTATGTAGCTTGCATAGGTTACCCTAGGTCCTGTTTTTCTCCAAGCATGTGAAGCAAGAGAATGTGGACAAATAGCTCGTGGTGTGCACGACACGGCAACACAGAGAGCACTATTAGGACTGATGCAACTCTAGGAACATACTACAAGGGAGCTCTCTCTCTCTCTCTCTCTCTCTCTCTCTCTCTCTCTCTCTCTCTGTGTAAATACAGAGGATACTACACCATCATAGAGGGACCCTACCTCGCTGCTTCAACCTCTCTATACTAGACAGGCCCATGAGAGATATCCTGAAATGAGAGTACTTGTTGAGCTATTTCACACTATATCTAGCTCACACATCATTTTGTACTCATCAGCTATGTATAATTCACTGCTTATTTTCTATTTAGATAGTCATAGCATTAAATGTCGACTATTTTGGGACATGAAAATTTTCTTGAATTTTTAGATATAACATTATGGTCTTACATGCTGATTTGGTCTTTTCTACACTTTAATATAACCATCTTTTTTTTTTTTAATGTGCATTGTCAAAGCATGGTGTAATAACAATGTCCTTTGTTAGATTGAAACATGTATGGATAATTATACATTGGCATAACATGGAGTAACAGCGGTGTGCTTGGTTATTTGGAAACGTATATAAACAATTATACATTAACAACGCATGCAATGTTGGCAAAATACTTGGTTGTTAAAAAACATGTATTGGTCATTTAGTATCACGTATTGGATCTTAACTATGTGCAATCAGGCTCGCTTACGATGTTTCAAAAGAGACATATATCACTAGAATGAGAAATGAACTTATGAACTTAATAATTTAATTAAACTTCACAAAGAATTTTAATTAAAATGAACTTCAATTATAGTACCCCTAGCTCTTGGCATGGTGATCATTGCACCGGCAATAAAGGATTTGACACTGGGGCATGCAGCGGACAAGTGTATAGCCATGTGATACATGGTCATGGCTAAAAAAAAAAGGTGCAACGTGAAACTTACATTAAATTGAAAATTTACATCTTAGAATTGAGTTACATTAAGAGTTTTGCCTCTTATTAAGTAGACCCTAATTTAAAGTTTTGTCCACTGAGAAACTCAATTATGATAGTGACTAGGTCATTAATTAGCCCTTAATCAAAAATGTAAAATGATTAAAAAGCAACTAGTTACTCATTTGGAAAGCTTATCTTAGCTATTTGGGGCTTCTTCTCTCTCATTTGGAGCAACCCAAGTTTGAAGACAAGCACTCTTATCTTTCTTGTTGTAGAGAAATGCAGATTTCAACCATGAAATGAGCTTACAGCATAGATGGAGTATAGATAACAATGAATTCTTCTTCTCTTGGTATGGGGATTTTATTGGGCTACCTCATAACTCCATACATAGCAAGATATGCTGTTGTTTTTTAGTTAAATATCAAAAAAACACATTATGACAGCACTATGGATTGAGATTCTTTCTTTTTCTTCACAATCTCAAGCCTAGTGCACTTTCTAGGCAATTTTGTCACAAAGAAAGTGACATTCTCACTATTTCATCACGAGCATAGTTGTTAGATACGAAAAGTATGATACAATACGGTATGATAGAATACAATACTAAATCGTACCTTAAGATTTTTTAAGGTACGGTATGAGAAAAATACATTACTCTATTCTAAAAGCAACTTAAAACCTAGTTCTGTTTTACAAAATAAGATAGAGAATTTGTTTAAATCTCAAATAACCTTATCTTTTGGGAGATGGACTTGTGGATCGGTTTTTTCACAAGAAATTGTTGAAATACAGTCATTTGTAACCAATTTCCAGTATATTTCAATAATCTAAAGAAATACCAAAACGGGTACCAAGCTTTGGGACTAATTAGTGTCAATATGTGGTGCAAGTGCACTCTAGCTCCAATTGTGCGTGGAGTTTTCTTGCTGAATTCACTGTTAAGCTGAAATAAGTGTTTGCTAAGATGTGGTTTACTGGCCTTTGGTCATCCAAAGGCCGGTTTCATGCGTTTTGTGGGAGCCCACATGTGAAGGACGCACATGGGGGCTGAAGGAGGCAAAAAGGGGGAAGAGACAGCAAGACAAAGAAATGCAGCAATCTTTCATAGACTCTACACACTTGGCAACAATACCATGAGAGCGCACATCCTGAAGCAACAGTGCAGCTGTGCAAGAAAGAGAAAACACAAAGAGGAGAACATAGAACACAAAGTTGAATCAGTGATGAAGAAACCAAGATTGCATACAACGCTCAAGCCCACCGACTGGGCCCCTGCACAAGTGCCAAGTATGCGCAGGATGAGTGAGGGCACTGAGACAGAAGTATGATCATGATGAGCAGAAAGAGGAAAAGCATGTGATGAAAAAGCAAAAAGAGAAAATATAGCCTAAGTGACCTCAACTAGCTGATTGCAGCAGAAAAGATGCCATAAATGCTATAAAAGGCTGCCCATCTGAAAAAGTTCCAGCCTTCTGTCTACTCTATTGGCCCAGGTCTGCTGGCCTGCCCAAAAGAAGTCCACTAGCCTGGGAAAGTAGCCACAAAATGCAAAAATCATGTTGCCTGCAGCTGGTATGCCATGTGGACTACTGGACAGAAAGTGGAACGTTCGTGGGCAGATCTGTGAAGGCAAAGGGCACATGTAAGAAGCCCTCATCTTCATTTGGTGTGCCTAGGTAGAACAATGCTGTAATACACAAAGGACTGATGGACAAAGATTGTGCCCGAGCTGCAATTGTCGTTGATAGACTCTAGCAGAGGTTCACAACCAAGAGGTGGACACACACATCTGCAGAAAGATATTGAATTTGATTCATCTTGAAAGAAGTTCTTTCATTGGCCTATCGGACTGAATTTGATCCAGCTTAGACACAGAGACATTCCCTATGGGACTGCCCTAGAACCCATGAGGTTTGGAGGAGAACCCTCAAGTTGGTATTTCACGGCACAGCAGAGACCATGGTGGCCACCTGGGGGGCTGTAGCATGGGTTACAGATAGAGGCCCAGCATGTGGCTATGAGGATGTCCAAGGCAGCTACTCTTTTCTCATTATTGAACAGCATCTGAGTAGGATTCTCACTCCAGATTACTCAGAAGCCTAGTGGACTTGGGGACACTTCCACAGATGGGAGTTGATTGCCTGGTATATTTGGACTGCAAGATGCAGCCACATTATTGACCTTCTGGATGTATCGACAACGGAGAGACTATCAAGAATTTGGACAGAGATCATTCACACACTCCACAAGAGATGAGAGAGGATGCAGGGCAGCTCTGAGAGGATGAGGAAGAGAAGAGCGCCTTTTCTTTGGACATGGGATTCAAGCACTTTCTTCCATATTGTCCCTCATATGGTTTGGCGTTACAGCCCACCAGTTTGGTTGTTCACACAACCATTGTATTTGCAGTCTACTTAGTTACTCTTCACAGATTTCCTTGTGCTTTATATTTTACCTCAGCTTATTCGCCAAGGTGCTATTAAAAGAAATTTCTTTTCTTGGGAAAAAAACAATGTCCCACCACTTACTGTAGATAAAACAATGGTACCATGGTGCATGCGCCTGGCCCACAGGTTCCACATAAATGCATGTAGGACCATGGATGTGAACTCAAAAGATGTGCACCTGATGAGTGAGTTCGTTTCTAATCAACTAACAAATCTAGGATAAGAACCTAGTAACCTTGCTTGTGGAGAAGTTATGGAAGTAAGGTCATGTACAAATAAATGTAGAGTTGAAAGCAACACACAACTTGAAAACCAACCTGTCCATTTTGAATTAAAGAAACGAGGATATACTTCTTGTAAGCTTCAACTGTAATGGCATTTAGAACAGTTGCTGGTGCAGTAATTGCCTGCATCAGAAGAAAAGAACAAACAATCAATAATGTTCTACATAACCACATAGATAATGTTCTTTTAATCAGAACTCAATGTTTATCCTTCTACTTTTTCATGGCAAGATCTTAGAATCATCATAGTAACATTTTATGGTCTTTAACAAGTTTAGCACCAACTCATATGAGTTTCTTTCTTATAGCTGCTACATAGGACATCAAAAAATATGTACAAACTACATGACTATAAGTAACCATCCACTTATGCACTCTTGTTTTTCCATATCCAATCTAGGTGTTGATTTGAATTGCTTTAATCTGTTTTTGGCTCATCCATAAAGGCTACCTTCCATGTGCCTTCCCACATGAAAAGAAGCTTTTTAAATCCTCCATAATGTTAATCCATTACCCAAACACTACTTGAGCCATCATTGTTACATCCTTGCAAATTCCTTGGACATCAAGATGGGTGCCTGCAGCATCAATTACAACCTTGGGTCACTTAGCAACTAGGTATGAATACGCCCTTAAAAGCCCTACAAAAAAGACACAAGAGTTCATTTGTGCACATCTTGTATGATCATCACACTTCACTATAGCTTGTAGGGCACTGTGTTTCCACACCAGGATAGATTGGGCTAGTGGTAGGGAACACCAACCCTCGTTACACCAGCGTGATCTAAAATGTTGCTAATCCATGAGCTCAAGAGATGGGGACGAGTCAGTTTATTGCAGTTGGGAGGTGAGACTTATGTCCAGTCCAATATATTGGATTCTACGTGAGTATAGCTTGAGTTGTAACTCACGTGCAAGTTATATCAAAGGTGGAAGAGGAAGAAACATCCCCCTAGGATCCAATTTGGACACACGATATGACACAAGCCATACCCACTACGAAGAACATAAAGGGTATGGACATTGGACTCACTATTCACCCCCAAGCCTGAGAGCTAGTAACATATTAGGTTCCGACCACGTCCCAAGAGCTAGTGTCCTACACCACTATCCCAATGTATGGACGTGTCAGCCTATGGGCCAAGAGTTCAAGGGTGGTAATCAAACAATGGTGAGAGTTAAGAGAGGGTGAACGCAAAGATAGGTGTACTAGTTCGTGATGGTACACAGAGAATAAAAGAATGTATTTATATGTTGGAGTACATTAAGGGTATGTTCACACCCATAAGACTATTTACACGGAGACGAAGGGACTTTACACCCAACAACCTCCCACTTAAAGGCCCAAAGTGCTACCTTTAAGCTAACCAACGCCCACTAAACGAATGCAATGCTCATGCTGAGCCTTTGCAAGACACTTAGTGAGAACATCTGCAGGGTTATCTTGAGTTTTGACCTTAGTCAATGTGAAAAGACCATCATCCAAGACCTATCGAATAAAGTGATACCGAACATCTATGTGTTTGGTACGTGCATGGAACATGGCATTCTTAGCCAGACATATTGCACTCTAGCTATCACAACAAAGCACTGGAGTACGTGAAGAAAAACCAAAATCCTTGTCCAGACGGCCAAGCCAAATAGCTTCTTTAGAAGCTTCTGTGGCTGAAATATATTCAGCCTCTGTAGTACTCAATGCCACAATTTTCTGCAATCTTGAACACCAAGTGATAGCCCCACCAACCAAAGTAAAAACATACCCACTGTTAGATTTCCTAGTGTCAAGATCTCCTACCATGTCTGAATCACAAAATCCCTGCAACTCTAGTATACCCTTTCCATAGCATATACACTTTTCTTGTGTACCTTTCAAGTATCTGAAGATACAGTTCACTACTTCCCAATGTGGCGTGCCAAGGTTAGACATAAATCTACTAACAAATCCCACTTCATGAAAAATGTCAGGGCGAGTTGCAACCATGGCATAATGGCATACATCAAAGATCTACAAGTTGATGCATAAGGTATGCCCTTCATGGCACTAGCAACTGCATTATCCTTAGGGCAATCAAATTTGCTAAGCTGTGTATGTGGCGGTAAAGGCACACCAAGAGACTAAGCATCAGCCATATTAAACATGTCAAGTACTTTGCTTATGTACTTGTCTTGTGAGAGAAACAACAAATGCTGCCCTCTATCTCTTTTAATGCGCATGCCCAAAATGTGTTCAACTGCCCCCAAATCTTTCATCAGAAGGCTAAACTCAGCTGCCTTTTAAGAGCATTCAAAGTACTCTTATGCTGTCATGCAATCAGCATGTCATCCACATATAAAACCAACACAATAAGGCTTCCATCATCAGCCTTTTTAGTGTATAAGCAATGATCTGCATGACTGTGTTTAAATCCATGGTTAAGTGTAAAGGTATCAAATTTTTTGTACTATTGTCTAGGGGCTTGTTTCAGCCCATATAGGCTATGTTTCAGTTTACAAACCAAATGCTCTTTTCCTAGAATAGCAAATCCTTCTGCCTACTTCATGTTCAGCTCTTCATCCAAGTCACCATGAAGAAAACCACTCTTTACATCCATCTGATACAACTATAGATCCAAAGATGCAATGAGAGCAAACAAAACATGGAGCGTAGTCATCTTCACCGCTGGTGAAAAGGCCTCTTGGAAGTCTATGCCTTCCTTCTATGTATAGCCCTTAGCAACCAACCGTGCCTTGTACTTGGGCTTCCCATCAATACATTTCACTTTGTGAACCCATTTATTAGGAATAGCTTTCCTATCCTTGGGTAAAGGTACAAGCTTCCATGTGTTATTAGCATATAGAGACTTCATCTCCTCTTGGATAGCAAGCTCCCACTTTCTCTTGTTTTCACATGACTATACCTCTTTAAATGTCAAAGGCTCACCCTCATCAATCAACAAAATGCAATCCAAAGATGGTTGAAACCTCTGTTGTTGCCTTCTGACATGTGTAGACCTTCTTACCCAATGATTTGTATTATCAGGCAGTGGACCTACATCCTAAGGAATGTGCACACCATCACCAGGTGGCTGATTTTCAGCATTTTCTTGCTACTGTAATTTGTTTTCAACATGTTCTACTTGCTATCTTATTTCATCCTGTGCATCTATTTGCTGTCCATGATCTTCTGGCTGTAGCACAATAGGTTGTTGCTCATTTTCAGCATCGAAAGGGGCAAAACTTTCAGCTAACCCTCGTTAAATACTATGTCTCAGTTGCATACTATCTTCCTGCCCTGAGGAAGCCAAACTCTATAACCCATCTCTCCCTCATCTCCATATCCCATGAAGATGCCCTTGATGGATTTCATGTCTAGTTTGGTCCTCTATTCTACACGTACATGCACAAAGGCATCACAACCAAAGACACGCAAATGGTCATATAAGCAGATTTGCCAAACCAAACCTCTTCAAGAATGCCATTTTCCAATGCACGATTGGGAGAGTGATTGCATACATGAACTACAATTTTAAGAGCCTCTCCCCAAAACTGCTAAGGGAGATTAGATGTGGAGAGCATGCATCTGACTTTCTTACAAAGTGTACGATTAAATCTTTCAGCCACACCACTTGATACAGGATTATAAGGGGCTATCAACTCCGTCTTAATGCCATGCATCTCACAAAACTTGTTAAATTCATTTGAGACATACTCACCCCCATTATCTATTCTTATAGCTTTCAACTTAAGTTCTTTCAATGTGGTAACAAAAGCATGAAACTTTTTAAAAGCATCCAACACTTCCTTTTTGCTTTTAAGTACATACACCCATGACTTTCTACTGAAATCATCAATGAAAGCAACAAAGTAGCATGCATCCCCATACGAATTAACAAGCATAGTACACACATCAAAGTGTACTAAGTCAAGAGCATTAGACTTCTTAATGACACCAGAGTAATAAGAAGACTTCAAATGTTTTCCATATAAGCAATCATTAAAAAATTTCGAGACCAGAACCTTTTATATCAAATCTCCCTAAAGAGGAGAGAACCTGAAGGCCTTTTCGGCTCATATGACCAAATCTTTTGTGCCAAAGCTCCATCTGTGAATGGACTTCAGCCATAGCCAAGAACTTGCCAGGTAATACTTGCAGCTTTACAATGCAAGTAATATAAAGTCCCCCTTTTGTTACCTTTAACAATCAGCATAGAGCCCTTATGGTCCTTCCAAGATCCACCACCAAAGGTAGTAAAATACCCTTTAGCATCAAGCTGTCCAACTGATAGTAGACTTTTCTTTATGTCAGGTACAAATCTAACATCTTGTAAAATCAGCTCTTGGCCATTTTCAAGAGCCAAGTGAATGGTGCCAATACCCTCTATCTCACGTGCATAGTTATTACCCAAGTAAACCTTGCCTAGGAGCCCTGCAGTGTATTCAAAAAAGACTGCAAAGAGGGGGTAACATGAAAAGAGGCACCGCTGTCCACTATCCATGATTGTGACAGCCCATCATGGGCTGAAAGTAAGGCATCAATTACCTCCTTTTTGGTGATGTGCATATCACCTGCTGCTGCCATAATATCTGCACCATTACATGAGGCTACAACAAGTATCCCTTCAGTGTCAGGAAGCTCTTCAATCACCACACCAGATGCAACATTTGCCTTTGCAACTTCTTTTGAGGAAGAGCTATCATCATCTTTCTTATCATCCTTTCTTTTTTTCCCCTACTGTTTCTTTCTTTCTTGCTATTTCTTGAAGTACCGGCAATCGCGCTTTTTATGCCCTTTCCGCCCACACTGATAGCATGTGACATCATGTTGTTTGCCTTGCTTTTGCTTCTGCTTTTCCCTTTACTAGCTACATTACCCCTCTTTTCCGACTTGCCTCTTACAAGGTAAGCTGAGCCACTGCTTTCACCACTAGACTTTCTTCTGATTTCTTCATTAAGGCTTGAACCTCTAACACCATCAAAAGTCAAAGCAAGGTTGTTGCTAAGTGACACAACCAAAGATTCCCAGCTGTCAAGAAAAGTCATCAATAAGAAAATAGCTTTCAATTTATCATCGAAAGAGCTGCCAAACCAAAGTCCTGCAACTAACTCAAAACCCCTATGAAAGCACTCAAATGCTAAGATACTAGCTTAGACTCATCCAACTCCATGTTCACAAGTTTACGCATAAGATGCACTTGATTCACAGGAGTTGTATTTTCATAAGTGTCCTTAAGCTTTTTTCATATAGCATAACATGTATCAAGACGCTTGATGTCTGTAAGTACATCATCAGACACTGCCATCTTAATGTATGCAATGGCCTTCTTATTAAATCTAGCCCAATCCACATATGTCATAGCTGCAAGCTTAGTCTCCAAGAGAGCATCTTCAAAGCCCTTGAGAAACAAAATGCCTTGCATCCTATCCTTCCACAAGTCAAAGCCAGTGCCATCAAACCTCTTGATTTCAAAGAGGGATTTAGTGTCACTGCTGCTAGAAGCATTTGCAGCCATTTTTCAGCAATACACCAGAAATTCAATGCTGCAATTTATGACAGCAAAAATAAGCTGATTTCAGCCTAAATTTTTCAGCAAATAATAGCAAGAATCAGTCCAGGTATGTGTACAGCAGTAGAACGAATGACTTTCAGCAGTATGACTGCAATTTCAGCATACATTGAATGCATACATCACTGTAAGGTAACTCCCACTTCAGCAATATCACCAAAATACATCTGCAACAATCCCAAATCTGCAAATGATCACTAAGACTGCTGCAACATGAATAACCAGCAATACATCAACTCAATGGGAGCTGTCCAACATATGTACTGCATACGTATGTGCTCGTATCAACTTCTGATACCCCAAACACCAAGAAATCTCTGCAATTTCTCCAAAATCACACAAGCGGGAGATAAAAATGCTGAAATCACTCTACTTATAGCCACAAGATTGCCTCAACAATATTCCCAAAGTGCATTTCACGCATTAACTTTGCCAAAATCCATAGATTTCAGCAAAAGCCCCAAATTTTCACTATCAAATCTGCCCCAATTGCATTAATACATGTTCCCGAAAACATAAAACTGGCAAATTAAGCAAAATTTCACAAAATTTTGCAAAATCCCCAAAATTTCCGGGTCAAAGTGTTCGTGAATGTCAGCCAATCTAACTCAGCTGAACAAAATTTCACCAATACAGCGAAAGCCCCAAATTTTATGGGTCCAATATTGAGAAGTTTCAGTAAATTTGGCAAAATCCCCAATCCAAAAGCGCACAATGTCTGCAATTTCTAACACAGATGTCTCAATTTTGCATGAACAACACTCAATTTGAAAAGCCCCAAATTTCTGGGCATAAATATGCACAAATCTGAACTCCGTGCTTGTGCACGTGAACCCCCATCAAGCCAAGGGGAAATTCAAAGAGAATTTTGAAGAAAAAAAGAATTTGTGACTTTTAAAAAATGACATGACGAGGTCTGTTGACCAACCAGTCACGTCGCGTGACCTCAAACCCCACCGGCTGCCTATCTAACGGTAGTCACGTCACATGACCTGGAACCCCCGTCGCCATCTGTTGACGCGTCGCAAGCCACGATGACTCACTGCAGCCGTTATTGCACATTGCCACGCTGGTTCCCCCATCAGACGTTGCCTGTTGCATACTACGGTCTAGTCATCTAATGCCATCACGTTGGACATAAAGTCCACTGCCATCACGCTTGCTGCTGTCCTAGACCTGACGCCTGTTACGTGTCACCTCAGCCGTCAACAACTGTACAAACGCAAGCTTCTTCTCTTTTGCAAACCTGATTCGCACTTCTTGGAAAGCGCGAACACCATTACCAATGCTCTGATACCAATTTGAAGGGGAGAGAGTGCGCAATGGAGTGCGAGATCGAGGCGCAAGCTGTAGAGCTGAGAGAGAGAGAGAGAGAGAGAGAGAGAGAGAGAGAGAGAGAGAGTATGTGTGTGTGTGAACGCAGAGATAGGTGTACCAGTTCGTGATGGTACACAAAGAATAAAAGAATGTATTTATATATTAAGGTACATTAAGGGTGTGTTCACACCCGTAAGACTATTTACACGGAGACGAAGGCACTTTACATCCAACACCTGAGTCCTATAGATACAACTAAGATGGCCTATCACTAACATGTCCCTAGTGCATTTGCACTAGGTTACTTTAATGACCGCTTTGACCAATGCTACTAGCGCCAATCTCAATATCCAAGGATGTA
Source organism: Lygodium microphyllum (assembly GCF_053477565.2). Classification (NCBI taxonomy): domain Eukaryota; kingdom Viridiplantae; phylum Streptophyta; class Polypodiopsida; order Schizaeales; family Lygodiaceae; genus Lygodium; species Lygodium microphyllum. The sequence continues at coordinate 116,245,758 of NC_141160.1, forward strand.
ACACTCTCCCCTTATTAATGATTGTTGTACTTGGCCAATATCCTTAGGAACGAAGTCAAGAAAACGACCCTTCAATGAGAGTGCCAACTGCCAAGTTGCCTTCATTTCCAAGCAGCTCTTCCACTTGACCAAATACTCCAGATAAATAGTCCAACAAGATCATTTACTCCTATAGTCAAGAACCAATGCATGTTCAAGTGTAATGTAATGAGTAAAATCCTAGAGTCACAGGATGACAGATGACTCTGAAGAAGACCATAAAAGCCAGAGAAAGCCATCCGGATGAATGAGCACGAGTGATTCTTTCACCTCCCAGCCTTGCCTAGTATATTGCTGGCCAGACCATCGTGATCCGATTGCCAGCCGTCAAACCTTGGTGAGTCCTACTATTCTTGGACTCTCTTTAGTTCTAGGCTCCCCTAAACCCCGTTCGGGCGCCCACGAGCCTGGACGGTCATCCTCGTGCATGTTCCCCTTGATTTACCTTAATGTCACATTCAATGTTTGTGACCTTAATGTCACATTAAATATCACTTTAATGTCACATTAATGTCACATTTCCTTCCCCTTAAGAATCGATTTCATCCTTGAAAACGATACTTGGAAGGTCTAACTGTAAATTGGGAAACCTTTTCTTTAAAGTACTTACTCACTCCCATGTTGAGCTTTCTTCTGAACAATCTTTCCACCTAACCAAACATTCTTGATAAATAGTATTCCTTGTTCGTCTATTACCAACATTTAATATTATTTATGGTTCATGTGGATTAGATTGGTCATTTAATAGCTCCTCAATATCATCATTTAAGATTAGATTATCCAAATCACCGAACTTCTTCCTTAATTTACTTACATGAAAAACTGGATGTATTTTACTACCAGCAGGTAGTTGGAGCTTGTAAGCCCATTCTTCCACCTTTTTAAGTATTATGAAAGGACCACAATACCTCGGTGAAAGCTTTGGACATTGTCCCTTTTTTATAGTTTTAGTTTGTTCAGGCACCTTAAGATAGACCAATTCTCCTTCTTCAAAGGAGATGTCTCTTCGGTGAGGATCTGCATATGCTCTAGCTCGATTTTGAGCCTTTTTAATATTTTCTTGAGCAAATTTTAAAATACTATTCATATCCTCCAAAAAGTCTTTGGCTGCCTGAACCTTTTCCTTATGCAGTCCTACTGCAAAAGGAGCTTTGGGTTGAAACCCATACATTAACATAAATGGACTATATCCAGTGGAAGAGTGCTTGGCACTATTATATGCAAACTGTGCTATCGGTAGATACTCTTCCCAATTAGTTTGCCTTTTACTTACATATGCCCTAAGCATATCTTCAAGGATTTGGTTAACCCTTTCAGTTTGCCCATCAGTTTGCGGGTGATCCGCCTGCTCATGCTAAGTTTAGTATCCAATTTCCTAAATACCGCACGCCAAAATTGGCTATCAATTTTTCTATCCCGATCAAAAACTATATTTGCCGGAAGGCCATACAATCGGTATATGTTCTCTACGAACAATCTAGCCAATTCTGGTGTTTTAACATCAGTTGAAGTTGGAATGAACCTAGCCATTTTTGTTAACCTATCCACAATCACCCACACAGAGTCGTGCCCCCTCTGTGTTCTGGATAAAGCAACAATAAAGTCCATGGAGATACTCTCCCATTTTCCCGAAGGAATCTCTAGTGGATGGAGAAGTCCTCCCATTTTCAATCTTTCAGCTTTATTAACCTGGCATTTATTATATTTGATCACATAGTCAAGGACGTCCTTATTCATTCCAAGCCGATAGAACTGCCTTTTAATAAGACTATAAGTCTTATTAACTCCTGGATGTCCCGCGCTAGGGGTATCATGACACTCAAAAAGTATCTGGCGCCTTATTTCTGTATCTTTCGGGACACATACCCTACCTTTGTAGAGTAAATAACCATTATCAATGGTAAAATTCTTCCACTTAAATCCGGTTTGAGCAACCCCTGATGCTCCATTTCCTTGTTGAATATCGTCAAATATTCCTTCCTCAGTAGAAGCACTTTCATTTGCATCCCTATTTTTTATTGCTTCCCATATGTTGAAATATGCCGGATCAACCTGACATTTCTCTTTTAAGGATTCAAGCAAGTTGGAAGTGAACTGAGTAAAACTCAATTCATTAATGATGGGCATTCTGCTGAGTGCATCAACTACTATATTATACTTTCCTTTTCTATATCTTATCTCATAGTCGAACTATTGGAGGAGTTCGGCCCATCTGGCTTTACGCCCGTGTAAATCCGGTTGATCATTAAGCCACTTAATACTTTCATGATCCGATAAAATCAAAAGTTTGGCACCGTACAGATAGTGCCTTCATTTCTTCATTGCATGTACTATTGCATACAGCTCCCTCTCATAAAAAGAATAATTTTGTTTTGCATGGTCTAATTTCTTACTTTCAAAAGCAGCTGGTCGACCTTCCTGTAATAAGACCGCGCCTATCGCCTTATCACTGGCATCAGCTTCAACCACAAATGGTTTATTGGGATCCACAATTAATAATACTAGAGCTGTAGCAATAGCTACCTTAAGTTTTTGAAAACTTTCATTTTGGTCTATTCCCCAATTAAAGCTCTTTCCTTTCCCTTTAAGTTGGTCTGTCATTGGAATAGCTATTTTGGCATAATCTCGAATGAATCTACGATAAAATCTAGATAAACCTAGGAAGATCTGCAGCTCTTCCAGGTTCCTTGGAGATGGCCATTCAATAATTGCTCTTACTTTTTCTGGATCCATGTTGATTCCCTCTTTCGAGATAATATGCCCCAAATATTTGACCTCTTCTGCAAAAAATTCACATTTAGTTTTCTTCGCATAAAGGGAATGTGTTCTTAACAATTGGAATACTAATCGTAAGTGTTCCAAATGTTCTTCTCTTGATTTACTAAAGATCAAGATATCATCCAAGAAGACTACTACAAAATGTCCTAGATAGGGCCGTAAAACACTATTCATCAGCTTCATAAAGGTAGCTGGTGCATTAGTGAGGCCAAAAGGCATCACCAAAAAATCATAATGCACGTATCTAGTACGAAATGCTGTCTTGGGAGCATCTTGTACCTTAATTCTTACTTGGTGATAACCTGATCTTAAATCTATCTTTGTGAAGAATTTTGCCCCTTGTAATTGATCAAAAAGATCTTCCATTCTGGGCATAGGAAATGACTGATGACTCTGAAGAATACCATAAAAGCCAAAGAAAGCCGTCCGGATAAATGAGCACGAGTGATTCTTTCACCTCCCAGCCTTGCCTAGTATATTGCTGGCCAGACCATCGTGATCCGATTGCCAGCCGTCAAACCTTGGTGAGTCCTACTATTCTTGGACTCTCTTTAGTTCTAGGCTCCCCTAAACCCCATTCGGGCGCCCACGAGCCCGGACGGTCATCCTCGTGCATGTTCCCCTTGATTTACCTTAATGTCACATTAAATGTCACTTTAATGTCACATTCAATGTTTGTGACCTTAATGTCACATTAAATATCACTTTAATGTCACATTAATGTCACGCAGGACTTTTTCAATCGAGAATATCAATTCACCTTGCCCCCATCATTCTTTCAAATGACTCGTGTGGAACACTGGGTGAACTTGGATATCCAAAGGCAAATTCAACTCATAAGGTACGCTAGTTATCTTCTTGGTAATCCAGAATGGGCAACAATATCTCAAAGATAGCTTATAGGACTTGCTTGCAATTATTGAATCGAACTCTAGAGTCTTTTGGGACTTTTAAGATAAACCCACATGCCCTCTCGGAGGGCTAGAGGAGTGTGGTTCTCGTTAGCATAAAATGTTCCACTATCCTAGATGCTTTTATGCTTTTCTTCACAATCGTCAATATTTCTTGCATATCATGTGAAAAGTAAACCATTGAATGCATTTTAATTCCCTTAAGCTCAAGGGCAATTAGTCATTTCAAGCCATAACCATACATCAGCATAAACTTGCTCTAATCAATAGTTGAATGCTTAGTATTGTTATAAGCCAACTCAATCTATGGAAGATAACACTCCCAATCATATTGTCTAAGAGATATATATGCATGCAACATATCTTCCAAAGTTTGATTCGTCCTCTTAGTTCGTCCATTGGTTTCAAGATGCTCCAAGGACAACATGGACAATCGGGTCTCCAACTTTTGAATGACCATTTGCCAAAATGAACTTAGGATCTGAGCCTCTGACTCTTACTTCAAGGAAACCATAAAGTTTACACAAATGCTTGACAAAGAGACTAGCCAATTCGTGGTTTTTAATGATCATCTTCATCAAAATAAATCTTGCCATTTTCGTCGGTCAATTGGCCACAAGCCAAATTGCATCATGACCACAATTTGTACAAGGTACTCCAAAGAAAATGGAGATATTGCTCCATGTTTTGTTAAGAATTTATGCAAAATGTAACAACTCAGTTTTGTTTGTGATGTTCAGCTTTATTCAGCCAATGTCATGAACACTCACACATGTAAGACTACCAAACTCGTCAAGTACGGCCAAAAGAAATATGGAGTAACCTATGCTAAACTCTAGTGAATACCAAGATGCCTTGTACTCAGCACATCATGACACTCATACAAAATTTTTGTGCAAATATCCTTATCATCGGGCATACATACTTTGCCTTGTCTATATAGTAATCCATTTTTAATGGAATACCTAGAAATAAAAGCTGACAAACTAAAACACATTGGTTATCCTCCAAATGAAAACATGGATGGGCAAAGTTCAAGGTCTCTCCCTCAAACAGCAAAACTAAGCTTAAAACAAAAACCTTGAAAACAAGACAATCTTGAAACACTTTTCAAAGTTGTTAAAGCATTTCAGTTTGAGGGTGTCAAAACATGCTCTTGGGCAATTAGGGTCCCAAATTATGTTATGACCATCTTCCTCTCTCTCTTCGTCTCTTTTTCCTAATCAAAACCCTTGATTTTCCTCTTCTTGTACTGTTGTTTTTCAAAACAGAAAACCTATAAAATCAGTTCTCGACCCTCCATTTGTCTCCATGTGTGCAAACAATGTCTCTTATGTAGTTGAAGACATTGGCAATGTATAAGTTATTGTTGTTTCTATTAAATACACCTTGTATTTTCCTCTGCATCATTCAGCAATAAACACACCCTCGCCATGGGCACTTTTCACCCTCGTGTGGGAGGGATTTTTCCCCGTGTGACACACTTCAGTGTGTAGGTCTACATATCCTTAGGGTTGTACCTTGTATTCATTCTTGTGATTCATTTTAGTGAAGGTACTCTTGCATGCTTCTTTGTGCATCTACTCTCACTCTCTCTCTACTCCACTTCTTGTCTATTGAGTTGTCCATTCAATCCAAGTTCCAATAGCAATATCAGAGCCATTGTGCTGCCGACTTGATGCCATTACTGCATCAGTTCCATCGCCAGCTCCAATACCTGGAGTCCCTCACAACATTGCTGTCCACAGCCATCTTAGCCCATTCTCTGTTGCACCCCCTCTCATTGTGTAGACTGCACGCACGCCCCCTTTCTATACAGCCTGCACACAATTCCACGTGCAACCCTACACACAACCCCACACACAATCTCTGTCAGCCCTACCTGCTGCCTCTCTCAAACCTGCATGCACACTCCTCCACACACTCCCCCCCCCACAGCCTCTCTCAGCCCAGCCGCCATTTTTTGCAGATCTGAAAAAAACACAAAAAACCCTAATTTCTGAATTTGGGGGTTTTCTAAAATTTATGTGATTCCGTCTTGCATGTCTTTACCCACTTCTACCAATTTCAGCTGCGCAGAAAATCTGAGAAAACCTAAAAGTGCAGAAACCCTAGTTTTTGAATTTGCGGGTTTTCAAAAATTTCTGCGATTTTCGGGTTGTCTTAACCATCTCATCATGAATTCCAAAGAAATTTTCAATTTGACACGCCTGACACCAAAAATTTCTGGGTTTCTTACCAACCAGCCCAATTCTTGCAATTTCTTAAAATTTCCATCACAAAATTTGGGGCTTTTGCTAGGTTCACCTTCCATTGCATGAATATTCATGAATTTGTGCAAATTCAGTAATTTCACCAGCATTTCATGCAAAATTTGGGGATTTCGACAAATTTCCGCTTGCTGCCCTGATATTTCTGCATGTAAATGCCCAACCAGCATCTACATCAACATTTGCATTGGTGTAAGCTCTTTTTCATCTCATTTTCCAATATAGCCTTTTTTTTTGCATATAGGGGTTGGGATGGCAGCTCCCTTGTCCATTCACTGTCAACTTTGAGTAGTGTGTTCAGTATGTGCAAAGATGGAAAATAGTCAAAATGAGTTGTTTGGGATGCTTTCTACTGATGACAAGTTGGATGGTATCGACTATTCCAATTAGTCATACATGATGAAGCATGCATTAGTTACAAAAGGCTTTTGGGGAATTGTCATGGGATCGAAGGTACGAACAAGAGGCCCTAATGCACCCACAGGTGCTAGTGCTTCTACTTGAGGTGGTTTTACTGCCACTTCTAGCTCTCAAGGAGATCCTACTGCTACTCCTACTATCAATTAGGTATATTGGGATATAGAGGCCATCTCATGGGCTCTGTGTTGATGCCCTTTGATCCATGATCCGAGCGGGTCCCTCCGCACACTTGATTTTTTATTTAAAAATCAAAAAGACATTAAACTTTAAAATATAAAATATAAAATTGTGGTTGGAATGTCCTGTGCCCAAAATTTCATCCAAAATGAGTTCTATTTCTTTTTATTTTTGTTCCTTCCAATTCACAAAGAAGCTATATTTTAGGAGAGATTGTAACCATTTCTTGCGTGACATCTGAGTTGATCCCAAATGCTATACCCATATATTTGGCCTTTGATCATGTGCTCAATGCCTCCGAGCCATGCACACATATCTCCAAATCGTGTCCTATTTCAAGTTTTTCAGCTTCTCAGTAGACCATGTCATCCTCACGTTGCACCTCTCTCACTTATGTTTTTTTTTTTCCAAAATCGTTGCATGGGACTAGACACAACGTCTTCAAGATAAGACCTTCCCTTTTCCTTTTATGTATGTTTCATATCACAGGTTCAATCACCCATGACCCGAAGGGGGGTTTGTTAGCATTATTTATCCCCACGTGTGAACACACATTATTATGTGTAAAAGAGTGTGTTTAGGTGTGAAAACCTTTTACTCCACTTAGCAAATAAGGGTCAAAGGATTAGCTACATAGCTTAGCCTATATGTTCAAGCCTTATCACTGTACTTTCATCTCACTTATCTCAACTATCATTTCTATCTTTCAATTTGTATGTACATGTAAGACCTCTCTCTCTTTTTTTTTTTTCTTCTTTTTTCTTTTTTTTCGTAAAAGGTAATTGTATTAATTACGAAAAAAAGTACAAGATAACTTGATTACAAGATACATGACGCCAATCCAGGCCATCATGTGAAGAGGGGCTAAGTGCTACAAGTTACAAAGCTATGGCAAGGGGGCAGATGAAATTGCCATAAGCCAGGGACGGAAGTCCTCCCTAGAGAGCAAATCAGAATGCCGGAGAAGATCCAACTGCCAATACAAAAGGCCCTTAAGCCTCGCAATATGTCGCTGAAAATTATAGGCGGAGTCAAAAAGAAAAGCATTCCTAATGGTCCAGTTATGCCAACAGCCCCAATATCGAAGAAAATGATACATGAGTTTCATATGTGGCTGTGCAGGAGTGGGGTATTTGGGCTGCCCGAAAACCCAATCAAAGGGGCGCAGGGTGAATCCAACCACTCCTTGCCAAATAGCCGACAAAAAGAACCAGACTTTTTTTGCAACAGGGCAAGAAATAAATCTGTGGCGGGCTGATTCCACCGCAGTGGTGCAAAAGAAACAGTTGCCATTGGAGATTCGTCGCTTGGAAAGAGCCGACGCAAGCGGAAGACCACCAATCATCACTCTCCAAAGAAATACTTTACATTTGAAGGGGGTCTTGTTCAACTAGCCCTCCATCACAGTTGCCCTCCACCAGGACCGGGATTTTCGTAAGCCCCATAAAGCATTGGCTTTGGTAACTAACCATTGTTGATCTTTGATCAGAATATGATAAACTTGATTAGCAGAACCTTTGCTTAAAGGCAGCCGGCCTTGTAGGTCCCAATCCTGCCAGGGATGATCTGAAGCAAGGGCAGGAAAGGGTTGTCTGCTCTGGAGCATCCGCAAAAGCTGTTCCCATAAAGGCCTATATCCCCGCGGAATCCTGTAAAGCCTCCTAGCTGTACGAAAAGATATAAGCACATTGCGACTAGCAAGGGTGGCATCCACGACCGAAGACAAGCCCAAACGAGCCATCCGGTTGAATTGTGGTCTAAGCTCATTTTTGCCTTCCCATGCAAGTAAACGCGAGACTGCCAATAATTCCAATTGAAAAGAATTCGTAGCCAAGCGATCCTCCGCTGGATGCCACTGAGCCTTTAGAAGGACCCGTTTCCAGGAACATACCAAATGATTGAGCAGCAACGAAGAAGAACTGGAGAACCTCGAATCAGCATTAAGAACATGCCACCAAGAAGTCCAGATTTGGGTATTGCCATGTAGAAGCCCATGGCTCTCAAGGAAATAACGGGCTATATCGACCCATGGATGATGATCTGAGTACATGGCGCGGAAGAGAGACCAACGGAGAGCCTGCATGTGAGTTTGGGCATCTAAAATAGCTCCGCCACCCATGCGTTTAGGGATGCAGCATGCAACCAAGAAATCCAGGAAATACCTGCATGCAATGAGTCCTTCTTCCATAGCATGAAGTGAATAGACTGAGTAAGAGCATTGAGAGTCGTAGTAGTCCAGGGCAACAATGGCAAAAAATATGTCAGCATTGGCAACATAATTGTCTGGGCCACTTTGAGACGAATATGGAAGGGCCAGGCTTGAGATTTCCAATACATAAACTTAGCCACCATTTTCTGAGAAATCCACTGCAGAAGCTGCTTTGGTGGAACGTCGACACCCAAAGGGTACCCAAGGTGCCTGACAATGGAGCCACGAGGAACAACCAGACCCTGCCAGTCCAAAGACTGCAAATCCGACTCCGTGCAGCTGAGAATGGCTAATTTGAGCGCATTGATGCGAAGGCCGGAGGCTTGACCAAAGATGCCCCAAACATCCAATGCGCGCTTGAGGTTGTCCTTGTCCGCCCGCAAAATCATAAAAGTATCATCCACCAGGGATTGGCTAATGAAGTGCTGTCCTGAAGGAAGCGACAGACCGGCCAACTGAGAAGAGGCTACCATATGGGATAACATGGAAAGAACTGGATGTGTCGCGAGGGCAAAGAATAGCGGGCTCAAAGGGCATCCTTGTCTGACAGAGCGGGCAAGTACAAATGGCTCAGTAACACCTCCGTTCAGCATGACTCGCGAAGACGCCGCAGCGCTAATGGTGTAGATTAGACGAGACATCCGGGGACCAAAGCCCATAGCCGACATAAGTTCAGCGACGAAAGACCAATCCAGATAGTCAAAAGCCTTTTCCAGGTCCAATTGAATCAGTACTACCTCTTGGTTAGAATGCCTTGCATAATCAATAGCTAGTTGAGCGTTCAATACATTGTGCAGAATATTTCGGCCCTTAATGAAACCATACTGTAGAGGATGCACAATGGCCGGGAGATGCTTATGAAGCCGATTCGCCATTATTTTGGAAAAGATTTTGTACATTGAACCCATCAAGGAAATGGGGCGCCACTGTGTCAACCTAGATGGCGAAGGAACTTTTGGAAGCAGTTTAATAAGGCCTTCTTTCCATGAGGAAGGCATGATCCCGATTTGCCACACCTGCTGAAACAAGGCCTGCAATGGTTTCGCCAGTTGGGTAGCAAAAGCTTCAAAGAACTCATTGGTGAGACCATCCCAACCCGGGCTTTTATCCTTGGGCAAATGTAACAAGACGTCCATAACCTCTGCCTCACAAATATCGGACTCCATAATAGCTTGCATGTCCTGCGGTAGCTGATTGCGGACCAGGTCATAAAAATCCGAACGGGCCTGAGTGATTTGATCTGAAGGTGGAGAAGTGGTGCCGAGAAGGTCACGGAAATAATTCCTGCACATATGCACAATAGTCTGCGGATCCATGATAAGGTGACCTTCTGCATCCTCGAATCTGGTCATATTCTCCCGAGCAGGAGAGGCGTGAAGAGCTCGAAAGAACTTATGGGTTTGACATGCATTATCTTGCAACGTCTCTGTCAGATGTTGCAGTTTGGCCTGCTGATACGATTTCAATTGGAATTCTTTAATAAGATCCGCCACTCGCATGGCCAGTGCGAGCAGAAATGCATCATCCGGAGTGTCCACCAGCAGAGAACGAACCAAAGCCAGCATGTCCTCGGCTGCCTTGCGACGCTGCCGACAAAGAGAGGCATGGTGGATCCCATACTGCCGAGCAACCCGCTGCACATTAGAGAGCAATCGTTCAAATGACGCAGTGCCTTGAGAAGAGAAGTCGAAGAGAAATCTGTCAATCAATTGCTGCATATAGCCCTGAAAGATGGCATGCTTCAGGTAAGACGAATTGAAACGCAAAGGGAGTCTCTCCATAAATTGCTTGAACGGGGCAATGGGTTGTGCAAGCAGCTCAAGCTGCAGAGGGAAATGGTCCGACAGGGCATATTGCTGTAATACTTTTATTTCGAGCAGCTCAGGAAGAAAATCATCATTCTGCATGATATATATACGATCCAATCTTGACCATGTTGTTGCATACTGGGCAGAATGGAAAGTAAACCCTGTAGAGGACGGGTGTAGCCAGGACCAGAGATCTTGCTTAAGGACATCAAGAGCCAACGCCTGCCACATACGACTTTCCGGCGTATCCATCACCGAATTCTCCGATGTGGACTGAGAGGAATCCACACACATATTGAAATCCCCCATGAAGAAGCCCTGTCTGCCAAGTGACAAGGAGGTCTGCAAAGTTTGCCAAAGCGCCCGACGAGATAAGGAATCATTCGGAGCATAGAGGCCAAGTAGCCATAAGATTTTCCCTTCGAATATAATTTCAATCACCAAAAAATGGCCATGAACATCATTTTTAATCAGAACAGGCTGATATTTGTCACGGACAATCATGAGCACACCCGAATAATGCATGGCCTGTGACCCAGCATAAAACAATCTAAAGCCATGGCAATCTACCACTTTTCCGGCTTAATCGTGACTCTTGTGCTCAACAGCGCACAGGACATCCCACTGATTTTCATGCAACACAGTCCACATAGCATGTTGCTTGTGCCGAGAACAAATTCCACGCACATTCCACGTGGCGATTTTCATGTATACTCAAAACAAAATTAGGTACGAGGCACTGCTTGCCTCGATTTGACTTTGTCAGCAAGAATGTCCAGGACTCCCTCGTCCAAGAAATCTGCCAACACTGCAAAAGAGTTCTGCGGACCAGATTTGGAAGTAGACGGCATATCTGCTGGCTTTGGGATGGAACGGGGATAACGATGGTCCCACGGGGTAATGACATTACCTCTAGTATCAAATGCCAGCTTAGCAGAGGGACCCTTTGAACGATCTGAAGACATTTTCCTGGCGGGCTGATGAAGGGGGGCAGGGGAAACCATAGCAGGAGCCGAGCGCTCAGAAGACTGCATTTCCTTCCTTCGCATGTATGTACGCATGGAATCTTGTGATGTAGTAGGCACATTGTTCTCCATGGCCGCAACAACCCTGTTGCCTTTTTTTGCACGTACTTCCACCCAATTAGTGGCGCTAGAATCCAGACCCGCAACCTGTTGTTTACCTTTGGCCAAAGCTTGGGGCTGATGGGTAGCATCCAGCGACGGGGCATCACACACCATCTCCTCCATGGGCGGCACAGCATGGCCATCATGGGAAGTGTGTTGCTGTTCCGGGCACTCGGCCATAAAGTGCCCCAACTGTCCACAGGAGAAGCAATGCCCTGCAAAATTGCCCCATTTCAAACGAAAGTGTAATGGGTGCATGCCAAGGCAATTGAGGCGTAACCAGGCAGGCCTTTTTCTTGCAGTGTCCCATAGCATACACAAGCGGTTGCGATTCACAGCCCGGAGACTGGGAGGGACCAGAACAGTGCCCACAACGGCCATAGCATCCTTCAATAGTGGCCAATAAACAGCCGGACAGTTTTCCACCTCGACCCAGACCGGGCATTCACGTTGCAGCAGACGCTGAAAATCTGCCATTGGACGCCATGGAACCACATGAACCAACCGGCGTTCAAAAAACAAAGGCAGTTTAGACAGGAGAGCAACACGGTGCGTCTCTGATTTCAACAGGACCTCAAAAAAACCCCGGGAGCCAACAAAAATCTCTTCAACACGGTCCCCTTGTAGCAGATGTTGCAACCACTGGCGAATACGGGAAAGCAACGGGATTCGACCAGTGAAGAAAAGTATCACAGCGCGATCATAAAATACCGAAAAGGAGCGTAGGACAGTTTTTGGGTCCACGGTGGCGTCCAGCACATCTTCAGGTGCAGAGTCAGAAAAGGCTTCCTAATTATGTTGTACATAATCGCCAAGCAAAGTGTTTGCAAATTCCAACAAGTGTTCCCAGTCCACTTCCTGAGAGTCCACCGAATCCGAAGCAACCTGGGCATAGGACCGATCCTGAGAAACGCCTATCTCTTCCGAAGCATGCTTGGTACGTTTACCCGCAGGCTGGATGTCGGGACCAGGGGGCATCTCTTCGTTGCACGGAACCATATCCTCAGGTTCCTCCACATCAGATTCCGGGCCCAATGCTGCCATTGTTTGATCTATGAAGTCCAGATCCAAACCAGCCATCGTATATGATGATTTGATCTCGAAGGAGGACTGACCCTCTGTTTTGCCGGCTCTCTCGCTTTCCCTTTTTTTCTGTACAGAGGCGCTGTCCAGGGGTGTACTTAGCAAGGAGAGCTAATGAAAACTGAGGTTTACATGTCTCCGTGCAAGGGCAGACAGGCGAAACACAGGCCGGGCGGTCTCCACAGCAGGACGGGACAGGCTAGGATGCCGGGCAGGGGTCCGTCAGCAGTGTCCGGGAACAGGGCGTCAGGAGGATGCTACCAAGAATAGGGCGTCAGTGACAGGGCATCTGCGCGTGGACAGGGCGGCCGGAACAGAAGACGCTGGCGGCTCCAAGAGCAGGGCGACTGCTCCCGACGGCTCCAGGAGCAGGACGTCCGGAAGACGACACCAGTGATGCCGCTGGCAGCGCAGGGCGTAGAGGCGACTGGCCGAAGTAGGCAGAGATGCAGCCCGCGATTGTGGTGACGACACGCGAACGGCTGGCGAACAGGAACGACGACGAGCCTGATGCGAACGCGGGGTGCCGACAGGTAGGGTTTCAGGCGGCGGCGGCAGCGCAGGTAAACGTGACCGCAGGACGCGCCAGACCTAGCGATGGCAGGGCGGCACGGAGCGGGAGCAGCATCACGACCTCTCCACTCTCTAAGACCTCTCTCTCTCTCTCTCTCTCTCTCTCTCTCTCTCTCTCTCTCTCTCTCTCTCTCTCTCTCTCTCTCTCTCTCTCTCTCTCTCTCTCTCTCTCTCTCTCTCTCTCTCTCCCCCATGGAGTTCCATCCACCATAGCCTATTGGTCAACCACGAGCTCCATACCCAACAAGCTTTGCATGCATCTCCTATGTGAGAATATCGCAAGGCTACAAAATGCACATGGTCACATGATCATCGACACCCAATCTATTGTATGTATATGTCAAGACTACTTTTGTGAATCTCTTGGTTCGTGGCAAGCATATTCTTCTCAAGTTGCTCATGCCCATGCACTCTTTTGTACCATGGATCAAAGATCAAGTTCCACATGACATGCAAGGTATCCTTGAGGCTAATATCTGTGACAGTGAGGTTATGGAAGCTTTGTTGCATTTGCCTCATAATAAAAGCCTTGGCTAGGATGGTATTACAAATTATTTATTTGGATCTCTTTTAGCAAAACCACTAGCAGCTATGTGACAGCAAGTTTGGGATTCTTGCAACATGCCTTTATCTTGGAAAGAACAAGCCATTAAGTTGATTTCCAAAGTTCCCTCCCCTTTGAAACTTGCACATTTCAAGACCAATTTCCTTGATGGGCAATACGTATAAGATCTTTGCAAAGATATCAGCAAATCACCTTAATAAACACCTACCTAGTCTAGTGCATCCTCAATAATATAGTTTTATTAAAGAAAAAACATTTTGAATAATATCCTAAGCGTGCATGTGGCCATATAGGTTATGCAAGACACAGCATGAGGTGGTTCTAGTGCAGTTGGATTTGGAAAAAGCCTTTGATTTCCTAGAATAGTCTTTTCTTGTGGATCTCATGCAAACCATGGGTTTCCCACCTCGTATATCCAAGTTGATCTATACCATCCATATAGGCACTATATCCTCTATCGTGCTAAATGGTGAACTCCCATTCCTTTCCCCTTACACAATTGGTTCAATACGGCTGCCCTCTAAGCCCTCTCCTTTTTGCACTTGCTCTCAACCCATTCTTTCTATGTTGTCACATCTTACTCGTATAGGATAGCTAGTTGGTTTCTTTCTCCCTTTGCGCCAGCATTTTCTTGGCCAAGTAATGGCTAATGATGCATTCATGGTTCTAAAAGTAGATACTTCTAACCTTCATAAAGCTTCGGATGTTTGGGAATTGTCTAGATATGCATCAAGTCTACATATTAATGCTACCAAATCGTCCCTTATTGCTTCTACTTGCTCGAATTTGCTAGATTTGAGTGGCAAGATGTGGTTGTTCTACAACAAGACATTGTGAGGCATCTAGACTATCCCTTCAGTGTTGCTGTGTTGGTATATCATGGATATCCTCAAGTCATCTTTCAACAACCCTAAACTTTTATTGCTTGTTTTTTTCTTGAGGTTCTGTCAGAAGTGGGCAGCAATGGAAGCATAAACATGTGCTGAAATAAACTGTTAAACACAAGACAAAAGAAAAGAAAGAGATAACACAATACAGATGAAAACTCAGATGTATGCTCGGGAAATGGAATCCATGATATACCAAGACATAAGACAGTACAGATACAATGTGAGTCACCGGCTGTGGAGACACTGGCACCTGCTCCCTCTCTCCAAGAATTGTCCAATGATGAATGAATGTGGAGGAGGGAGGCTGACAATAAATAGGCCAAAATAAATGCCTGAAATATGATAGGTCGACCAATATTAAATGTTGGTCGACTGACTACAAATAATGCCAATCCACAATAAACAATGGCAAATAAAATGCCTAAAATGTCTCTCTGCCTAGCCTGCTGAACCACAAGTCCACACTCAACCATGAGCTGACTAATCTACTAACACCCTCTCTCAGATCATGGGTGATCTGATACAATACAATATACAATGATAAGGTCACATCATAGTACACACAACAATGTCCATCATAGTAGAACCATGGATACCTAAGTAGTGGGTGCGCAAGCCACCACCAAGGTGCCTCGGAGAGAACCTGATGTTGATGTCGATCGTACCACCTCCTGAAGATAGAGAAGATCCTAGCAACTCTCAATGTCTGTCAACAATGCCGCTGAAGTAGCACATGTGACCATCCTATCACCAATGCCGCAACACATAAATGACCATGGATTCCCCGTCTTTGGCCAGACCGCCAAAAGTGTCCCCTCATGTGAACTCCAGACAAAAGCCACCCGCTCTCTGTCAAGAAACCAGCCCATCATGAACCTAGACGTCAATCCTAGCTCCAAGATTTGTACCTGTCAGGCTTTAGTCGATGTGTTAGGGATGTCCCGCTCTGGATCCTGTGCATCTGTATAGAAATATAGATGAGGCGCAGCTGCCCCATCTCACCACCCCCTCACACTCCCTCTCTAGCACTAGAGAGTCATGAGGGGCACCACTAGAAAGCAATTGGGAAAGGGGCCACGAAGCCCTTCCCATGATCCAAAGAAGAGGATCCCTTCCGCGCATTGGACTTTGCCTGGGCCGGAGGATCGGAATCAGAATCAAAATCGGAGACAGATAATGACTCGTCGGAGGAGTCTGCATCTCGCTTCGTCTTCTGCTCCTTTTTCTTCCTGGAAGCTGCTAACTCTTTGCAATCCTTCCTTAAATGACCTTTCTTGCCACAAGGTAACACTGGGCCTTCGACTTCTTCATCTCCGAACCCCTCTCTGAAGCAACAAGAGCCTCACAGAACTCTCCATGTAACATATCATCAGTGGATGTGCATGGAGCAGCCATCTGTAGAGGATTTAGAAAAGAAGTAGAGAAAAGAAGGTAATTGGAGAGGCAACACAGCCAAACCACGAGCACAAACTGCAAAAAACAAGAGTTCACATACAGTAGAACCCAAAATCTGATCAAAATAAGACAAAAGCTGCGGTAAGAAGTCTAAAAATCAATCAAAAACTGTCAAAAACAGCAAAAACGGCCTGATAATGTAAGCGCCCAGTCAAGAGGAGATGCTAAAACATCAAAACACAAGCTGAAACGGATGCGCAGGCTATATGGATGCTAACATCAGCAAAAAACGCAAGCAAAACAGGTCGCCTGGTTGGAACAACAGCTGCCTAATCAGTAAGAGTGAAAACAATCCTGAAATCAGCAAGAAAACACAACAAAAACACAAATCCTAAAGTCTGATACCATGTCAGAAGAGGTGTAGCAATGGAAGCATAAACATGTGCTGAAATAAACTGCTGAACACAAGACAAAAGAAAAGAAAGAGATAACACAATACAGATGAGAACTCAGATGTATGCTCGGGAAATGGGATCCATATACCAAGACATGAGACAGTACAGATACAATGTGAGTCACCGGTTGTGGAGGCACCGGCACCTGCTCCCTCTCTCCAAGAACTGTCCAGTGATGAATGAATGTGGAGGAGGGAGACTGACAATAAATAGGTCAAAATAAATGCCTAAAATATGACAAGTCGGCCAGCATTAAATGCTGGCCGACTGGCTGCAAATAATGCCAATCCACAATAAACAATGGCAAATAAAATGCCTAAAATGTCTTTGTGCCCAGCCTGCTGACCCACAAGTCTAGACTCAACCATGAGCTGACTAATCTGCTAACAGGTTCATGGTCTTTGGTATGGTAATATGAAGATTCAAGGTCCATCGTGGCATGTTCTTAATGTGAGGATTCTCTACATCTACTTCAGTTCTTCTCAACCATTTGGAGTGCTCATGGAAAATGGTGCTTTGCAAGGTCCAATGGCATCTAGCATAGGACAAATTGGCTACCAACTCATTGCAAATGAAAACTCTAGCGAAGTCTCCTCTACTTTCTTGGGAGGACAAATCAAAGGAGAGACTTGAGTTTAATCATATGGCTTGCCTTGGATTGGTTTCAATGGCTGATGCCACTCTCTTGCCTAGAGGCACAATGATGTCTTTCTGCACCATCAAACGGGTCCTTCAAGTCCCTTGTGGCCACTGTGACCTTTGGGGTAAGGTTTCCAAACTTTTGCACTAGGATGCATCCTTTTGATTGAGTCTTTAGTAAGGCTAAACATCATGGTAAATCCCATATGAAGATTCTATTTCACTTTCTCAGATTCTAGGTTGATCGCATATTTGGCTCACTTACAATGCATACAATTTTTGTGCCACCTCACGCATCTAGAGTCATGTTGCGAAGCTTACAAAACTTCTTCACTAGTAGCTTGATCTTATTCAGCATGCTGATATCTTGACCAGAGATGGTTTAGTACCTTGGCGTGCAGCACTCTCTTCAATGACTTTGCCCTGACTTTTGTACTTCCTTGTGCCCTTTCCTCATTTGACTTTTGTTCTCTTTTCAACATTTGATATAATATAACCACTCATTACAAAAAAAGAGAGATGAAATGAGTTATTTTCATCTACAAAAGACCAAATTGACCTATAAAATCACCTATAAGATAATATATCTGTCCAAGAAAGAAACAGCAAGTAAAAGCTAAAAGCTAAAAAGCAAACCCCAAAAAAATACATGGATGGGGCCTAGGTATACCATGAAGATTCCTAACAAAGCCCTCATTGGTTGTCATTGCAAAGCCTCAAACGCGTCCCATGTGGAGAAGAATTTAGGGGGCTCTAACTTGAGCAATAGCCTCTTGTATGCTCCCATATCCTATGAATGTATTATTGATGCCTCGGTCAAGACTCAAGATCTAGAACATTTGGCTTGGCCAAGCTAGACTACTCGATCAATCAACACCCCTTGAGTAGACGCAGACTAGGGCCATAATGGGGACTCCTAACTCCTCAATACTCTCCCAGATTCAAACTAAGACTGCTCTTAGGTCGCTTGGGTACTCCTCATGCAAAAATCTATAAGCTGCCTCTAGATAGGCCATCTTGATACTAGTGCTTTACCACTGTGGAGAGTCTCTCTAATCCCTCGTATCTCCAAGAGAAAGAGCCCTAGACATCTCTTATCAAATGTAATCCACAACTCTCAACAATGGCCCAAAACCATCGCTAAACAAACAATCGAAGCACTCTTCAAACTCATATAATGGGCTGAACAACAATAGATGTAGTGCTCCTCTGTCTTTGGCAAATTTGGAATATGCATTCCTCAAGAAGTATGGATGTTTATCTAGCAATCTCAATTTCTAGCTGGTGCAAGAAAGTGTACAACTGGCCACTTGCACATCTAATACCATGAGAAAGGTGGGCATCCATGTGTCTCAAGCAAACAATAAAGCCATCATCTATAGTGTGCAGCAAATGCTCTTGATAAAATGTCATCCACAACTCCTGCCCTGGCGTTAGCTATGTCCTCCTGGTATCCAATTGAATAAGGTCCTGTCTAATGATCCTCCCAATCTCTAAGTGGTTCAAATTTGGGAATGGTGCAACCAGAGAGAATTGAAAGGGTGATAGCCTGTCCATGCTAAAGCCATGTAGTTCAAACCAAGATGGCATCTAGGCATACCAACATGAAGTGTCAGCCTCAACAGCTAGCTGCCATGAGGACTCAGGGGCCAGCCATGCATACCAGATAAGGCTCCTTCAAGGAAAATTATTGCTATCCAAAGAAAATATAGAGTGATGACTTGCCCACATCAGTAAATAATCAAGAACAATCTAGATTCCCCTAATCTGCAAGGTAATTAAGGGCATGTCCAAGGCAATTAAGGGCAGTCACAAACTCTCAAAGTTCCACACAATGAGTCACATCCCTGAATAGAGTTGTTCTACATTCTCCATAACTATTGAAAGTGTCAGTTCTAGCTGGAGAAACAGAACATTAAGTCTCAAATGCAAATACATCACTTTGTGCCATTTCTAAGCTGCCAAGGTTTGCAGGCTTTACCATACCTTGAAACAATAGCAAATAACTCCACACTTCAACCTAATAACAGGATCCAAAGTCAAGTTTCTGATACCAATTCCCAAGAGCAGTCTTCAAATGTGCATTTGGGAATAGGTCGCTTTCCCTATTTTCGAGCATTCTAGCTGCAGATACAAAAGATGAAGTCTCAAAAGCAAACAGATTATGGCATCCCAATGCTGCCAAGGTTTTCACCATACCTTGGAGCAAGCGCAAACAGCTTCCTATGCCTGAGGTACTTGGTATCATTTAGCCTCTCCAAATGTACACATTTAGCCTCTCCAAATGTACTCTGTCTTGTCATGGACAACCTGTTTTTGACCAGAAATACAGATGGACTGTAGCCATGCAAACTTTTGCATTTGCGAAAACTGCTCAGCCATCAAAATCTTTCCACAAACTTACAACATCAATTTAAATTTTTCTTAAATCTCTTTATGTGAACAATGATCAACACAGGACAAGAAAATTACATGTTGAAAGAACTCCAGGGCCTTGCCAAACTGCTTCGACCCCACATATAGCATTCCCCTACAATGAGAGTTGACTTGTTGGGATGGCCTTTTACAATGTTGAAAATTGACATCCAAGAAAATCCAATCATTTAAGCAAACACGTATTACACTTCAGAAGGCACTGGTACATACCCATAATAGCAATACAATAAGAAATCCCTTGGAATCAGACCAGTCTTTCTCTGGTCAATTTCATAAATTTCTTGTTCCAAGATGCTGAGGGCAGATTTGTAGCATTTAGCAACGAGACAGACTAAAAAGAAATCTGCGTGCAAAGGAGTCAGGTATTCTGGAGATGGTTGAAGCTTGTGTATTGCTGTTTGTAATGGAAGGATGGCTCGCATTGGAAAATGTAACTGCATTGCCAGTTCTTTCACCTTCCTGCACACTGCGTTGACTGCCATTGATAAACAAACACACACACCCCGCCCAAAAAGGAAAAACAAAACAAAAATATAGGCCAAGAGAAAATGTCAGTTTCTGCATGACTAGATACAAAAAGAGATACATTGTGCAATTTCTAAATAAACTGTATTTCCATCTTGTATAGGAATCTAGTTTGACACAATAATTGAACCAGAAACCAGACTTTTAAATCTAACTACACAAAACAACTTATTATTCTCCCAACTTGACCTGGAAATGGAGTAAAACTTCTCACAAGACAAAAGACTCTAAACTTGTGTTCAGATGAGGACTTTGTACACAACAGTTCTTCATTCCACTCTAATCTGGTAGAAGCTTGCATGCGATACTTTAGGTCTTCAAGAAGCTAAAGTCCTAGTATCTTATCAGCTTTAAAGCATCAGCAAGCCATGCCAAAGTTACACCTTAAAGAACTGAAAATCCATCCCACTCTTACAACAGAATTCGCTAAGTGCTTGAGACTAATCCATGAACCTAGAATGAACTTACTCTTTGAGTTAATCTCTTCCAATGCAGCAGATCACTTGTCTTGGGCATGGAAGCACTGGAAACTTCTAAGAATGTACCATTTAATAAAAAAGAAGTCTCCAAAGTTTGGTCCCCACTAGTTCCAGATTCTCTTCAATGGATAGTCCAAGGTTTGTCGATTGTTCAAATCTAATCAACGAACCCAGTGGAGTGCAAATACAGTTTATACCAGACATACTGATAGGATGCAAATAAAAATAAGCATTTGCAGGTTTCTCACACTGAAATATCTACTCATGCCTACTATTGCCACAATTGAGGACGATAAGACAATGTGGACTCATGTACAGTGAATCTCTTAACATGTGTTTCCATAACAAATGATATAGCCCATACACTAGAGGTTAGATCCTGGAATGATTACATAGAGCAAGCCAAATTCAAGTGACTGGAATTTGCACAAAATACGAGGGAGAAAAGTAAATACATTTCTCAGGAGCAAGCCGAATCTGGTCCACATCACAAATATTGATGAAATCAATCAGCATGCTTAAAAAGACTTCGCCTTGCTCTTTCGAGATGAAACCTCCCAGCTGAGCCTCCCTGTTCAATAAATAAAGGACATAAAGATGTAAATAATTACACTGACATTCAAAGTGAGTTTGAAATATCCATCCAAGAAAAAGTCAGTCGAAGCAAAACCCAAAATTATCAGTTGTTGGTACATAAGCCTGTCATCTTTAATTTACTATAGAAAACAAAATAATAGCATTCAAAGAAATCACTCATTATTGCTACCATTCTGACCACCTGTAAACAACAAACAGATATTCATACTTGCATTGATTGCTGATGGTGGATTAACTTGTGAACATTGAGAATTGTGGTGGAGTTTCGATGCAAGAGGAGATTAAGAATTAAGTGAATGAACAATGAGAATACCAATCAAACTGGATTACGCACTTCACCTAGAGAGCAATGGAGTATATAAGAATACAAGCAAAATTGGAAAATCGCATTTAGACACTAACATGGAAGAAAGCAAAATAAGCAAAAAAGAGGAACTTGTCATAGTGTACAAGAGGGTGCCTTTATATAAGCAACAATAACTACAACTTATTCGCTCTCTCAAAGGAAGATGAAAGAGAATACAAAGTGAGCCTAAGTGCATGAACAAGAGGTGATCACCTTCTTACACAATCGGAGCCCTCATTACTAATATCAGATGCAGCTCCATGATAATGGACCGCAAGGCCAACAACAACACACTAAAACTCCTCCTCTAGAAGTTTTTACCTAGGTCATTGGGCTATATCACCAAAATGTGAGCCATCCTTAAAATTACATCATGTGCAATTTGCTTTATCATTCTTTCCTTTTTATCTTCTCTTTGGGATATGGACATTTATTTTTTCTACCAATGCATGAGTAGAGGTTTTATTTCAGAGAAATTATCATTATGTTAGTTGGGATGCAAATCAAGAATAGCTTGTAAGGCATTCAAAGAAGTACAAAATATGAGCAAGCGATACAAAACTAGAACACTTGGTTGGGTGCTTTATGGTGAGTCTCTGAAACATCAAGAGGAGGGCAGAAAGGGATGTGGGCACTAATGAAAATGCAATCTGGCCATGCTCCTTAGTAAAAACAGGCCAAGCTAACAAGAATCCCTGACAGCACTTTGAGGGGTTGCTTTTGCACTCGATGATCCTGCAATGTCTCCCAATGACCCTTGCCAATACGCTATGCCCTTAAGTGACTCTCGAAAAGTATGATTGCGCACTACCTTTGTAGATAAAGCCTAAACCTGGTGAATAAAGGTATAACTGTAATGTGTACTAGTGTGGGGTAAGAGATGAAACATGTACAAGATTATACAGTGTACATTGTGTTAGAGATTTAGTCATCGCTTGGACTGGCATTGTCAGGCTACAGTGGTACAGTTAGTTCTCTTAGGCACAGTTACACATTTCCTGTCAATTTGGGCATTTTCAGCATTCACCGGGAGTGGCCACCTTATTCCAAGCAGGTCGGACAGGTAGTGGACAAGCGGCAGTGCCATATGGCATGTCTATTGCAGATCACTGATGCAGTCAGCCATTTTGGCCCAGTCAGCCAAATTTAGCTGCCCAACCTGGTCATTTATTTGTTTCAGGTGGCGAGAGAGATCAGCTCAAGGAGATACTTCGACAGCCCATTTCTACATCTGCCTTCTTCATTTCAGCATTCATTTACTGCAGATTTCTCCATTCTATGGTCTCTTTTCTCTCTCCCTCTTCTCTCATGTTCATTGTCTTTGTCTTGTCCATATGCTTCCACATTTGTTGCACTCTGGCATGGTATCAAGACAATGTAGAAGGGCTGATTGATTGTAGACAGGACCTGAATGGGAGATTTCTTCACAACAAAAGTTAGTGTTTTCAGCAGTTGGAGGCTAAGACAAACAAGTGAAGTGCAAGAAAGGAGTGACGTTGCTGTTTTTTGCAGGTTTTTGTTGTTGGTGAAGGAGAAAAAGCTGCATTCACAGTCTTCTGGAGTAGATTTTGAGTTTTCATTGCCTCCGGTAGTTGAAAATCATTAGGGATGAGCAAAGGAACCCCCGGCATGCACCATGTGCGAAGTCAGAGGAGGGGGACTGCCCTTGTTTTTGCGCAGGTTATTCAAGTGGCAATGTCTTCCGAGATCAACACAGAGTTTCAAGCTATTATGGACCATAAGGTCCATATGTGACCAGCTCTTCCTTCAAATTAGAAGCTCAATGGGGAGAATTACTACATCTTGCAGGTAATGATGCTTGCCGTCCTGGAGTCCTATGATTTAGCAAAGCTTGTGACCAAGTCTATAGACCATACTACAACCCATGATGCCTTCAAGCTTTCTACAAATGATAAAGCTGAGTTGCTCAAGATAGAGGCACATTGGGATAAAATAAATGCCCGCATCTGCTCTTTCCTCTTTCTCTCTTGCACTCTAGTTGTTATTAATCAGATCCAGTACTTGACTATGGCTCAAGAGATATATGGCTAGAGTTGGATCAAATGTACAATTGGATGACCGTTATGAAGCACGTGCCTCTAGAGGTTCAAATGCGGATTTTGAGTCCCCACAAGTCTTCTTCTATGGGGTAGCATGTAATTAATTTCGACAATTGCAAATGTAGATCTGGAACACAAGGAAGGTGATTACCTCAAAGGACATGGCAATAATGCTTCTTTCACAATTACCACTCCGATTTAGTGCATTTTATTCCACCTTGATTACTTCAGGGACGACAGAAACCCTTAAGTGGGAGGAGTTGGTTCCAATGGTCTTGGACCAAGAGGAATAACTCGAAGGTTAGAACACTCCCAAGTTAGAGGCGTTGACAAGTCAATCTTCCAACAGAAGGGAAACAACAACAACAAAGAAAAGAAATCCAAGCAAGATAAAGCCAAGGTGTGTCTACTTGCCACATTTGTGGTAAGATAAGTCGTTGAAAGAAGGATTACCCCCAACAAGGACAAGAAGGATACCAAGAAGGAGAAGACTACAAAGGACTCAAGAGGACCCTTTTCGCGTTCTTGATGGAGTGTCTCAACAAGTTCTTCATGCAAGTCATAAGGAAAATGGAGTCTACAAGATGGGGACTTCATATGCCTTTTCTTCTCTTCTTCTTTCCTCTCAAACTCAGACTAAGCTATGGCATGCTTGGGTTCAAGTCAACTATGAGTACCTTTGGAAGATAGCTCATGGTCAGCTTGTGTATGGCTTGCCAAAGATTGGGATGAGCCACCCGCCATGTGTATCTTGCATTTGTAACAAGCAACATAGAGATGATATTCCCAACAACGCTTCACATAGGCCTAAGGAGCCCTTGGAGCTTGTTTCGATGGACTTATGTGGGCTGATGTGGATGGAGTCCCTTAAGGGGAGTTTGTATTGTATGCTAATTGTTGATGATTTTAGCAAGATGACATGGGCGTATTTCTTGGAGCTGAAGTTAGAAGCATTTTCACTTTTGTGCTAATCGAGCGATTCATCAAGAGTAGGCTAATATCAACACTCCTTAGAAGAATGGCATATTACAGCGGAAAAACAAGAGTGTGATTGAGATGGCTCGAACTATGATGGAGTATCAACAACACCTCAATGTATATAGACTGAAGCAATGGCCACCACAATTCACATCCTAAATTGGTTACCCACATTTGCCATTGCTCATATGACTCTTTTTTATGCATATTTTGGATGAAAATCAAATATTTCTTATTTCAAGGTATTTAGGTGTGATGCAAACTTCACATCCCCAAGAAGCAAAGGGATAAGTTCGAGCTGGCTTCCAAAAGATAGGTGTCCATTGGCTACAGCTCTTAGTCACAGGGGCACCGGATTTATGATCCCATCTCATGGGATGTCTATATGAGCCAAGATGTATGGTTTGATGAGTGTCCAATTGTAGAAGGGGGGGTGAGAAGCACCCTATTCTTGGAGATCTGAATGATAGTTTGGGCACCTCAACCATTATCTGTGGATCCTATGCCTTTTGAGGCTCCATCTACTAATGAGGAGATTGCTTTTCCATCAACTTCCCCGCTAGTGGATGTTCCAAAGACTTTGGGAGAAGCAAAGCGATAAGGGAAGTATCAATCTCCTCCGTGTTGGTCTCCTGAGACACTCCGCCATGTGTAAGGATTAAGAGGCTTCTCGAAGAGTGGAAGCTACCACAAGATGACCCGAGTCAATCTCAAAGAAACCAACTTCACCAAGCTTATCTGCACTAACTATGGCTTGATGACCCATGCCATGCAAGATAGGGAGCCGGCATAATTAAAGGGGGTGTTACAATCTGATCATTCGCAAAAGGCCAAGAAGCAAAGTAGGAGTCCATTGAGTGGAATGGTACCTTGTGCCTTAGTCCATCATCAAAAGATGATTAGAGTCAAGTTAGTCTTTAAGACCCAAGTATCTTAGTGATAGTACACTTGATAAGCACAAGGCAAGATTGGTTGTCAAAGGCTTTGCACAACAACCAAGTGTTCACTTCCACGAAACCTGTGCCCCCATAGTTTGTATGGCCACCATTACTTGCTTTTGCCAAGCATAGAAGATGGCCAGTTTACTAATTAGATATCAAGTCCACATTCATGAATGGATCTATGCAAAGCGAGCTTAGCTTTTCTGCCTAAGATGATAAGATATACATGTTAAAGAAGGCCCTTTATGGCCTCTCAAGCAAGCTCCTTGTGCTTGGAATGAGAAAAACTCATTCCTTTGAGACAAGTCGGGGTATCTAAGATCTACCTCCAATCCAAATATGTGTGTCCACACATTAGCTGGAGGACACACAGTGTTTGTGCTTTATATGGACAATCTCATTCTCACAAGTGACCGTGCCCGGATGGTCAAGCAGACTAAGGAAGATCTCCATGAGAAGTTTGAGATGACAAACATGGGGCTTCTTCATTTCTTCCTAGTCATGAGATATGGAAAACTAAGAGGACCTTTCTCTCCTAGTAGCGGTATGCGTAGGAGCTCTTGACCATCTTTGAAATACAGAAGTATCGAACCATTTCTAATCCCATGGATCCAAATTGGAAGGTTAATCTTCATACAACTTTCCCATTGGTGGATGCCTCCTACTATAGACAGTTGATTGGGTCATTGATTTGGCTTTTGAATACTTGGATTGATTTGTGCTTTCAATTGGTCTACTTGCAAGTTTTACGTGTCAACATAAGAAGGTTCATTGGCAAGCTACCTTACAGCTACTACGGTTCCTAAGGGGGACCCCCAATCCAGGCTTGTTTATGTTAGAAGTGATCATATCACAAGTTCAAAAGCAAGTATGACCTAATTTATGGGCACTCTATTATTTATTTGCTAATTGGATAGCTTATTTTGTGGTAGGACTCCTTTATTTTTATCTATTAAAGGAGGGAGTGTGACCATAGTCTATTACTCCGTTCATGTACTTCCAAATTCTTGGTGTGGAAAAAGAGAGAGCTTGTGGAGTGTATGAGCTAGTGCTCAACCATTGTACTCTTGTCATGGTGGATTCCTATTTCTAGTTACATCTTGTGCATCGTCTCTTTCATTGATCGTGTCTTTCATTATTCTGTTGGGAATAAAGGGCCATCGTGCCTTTTATATGTGCACGAGTGTGAACATACCCTTAGCACATTGTACTTTCATATATATATCTATCTAAAACCTAAAGTGGTACACTCGTCATTGTACCAAAAAAACGTGCTCACACTCCACATTGCTTGCTTTCGCTCACTCTCTCTATCTCTCACTGCGCATATGACAGTCTGCCTCTTACTCCATGCCTAATCAATTCCTACAAATTGGTATAAAAGCGTATGGTGCTGCAGACGATCATCAGGCTGAGGTAGAAGACCAGAGCTAGCAAGAGACAGCTCAAAGGCGAGCAGGAGAGTCGCATGCAAGCTTGTGTGCTGGAGAGACAATCGACAAGTGCAGGCCTGAGGCAGTCGACTGGTGCAGCAGCTAACAGCGATTGCAAGTGACAATTGACTAGAGTGGTCCAGCAAGCGACACCGTGACGTGCGTGGACCAGTGGGCGCGACGTCTGCAGGGAGCCACGACCAGGCGCTAGCGGGTCGAGTAGCAGTCGAGAGGGCACGCGGACACCAAACACACCACGCCAGCGACTAGGCGTCAGCGCGTGACGTCACAGGACGGCGGTTGGGCAGGAGCCGTGACGCAAGCAGGTCACGTGACCCGCCCCACATGTCAATGGGGTCACAAATTTCAAAATTCTTCTTGAATTTTCCTTGGCCTAACAGGGGGGTTCGCGTGTACAAGCACAAAATGTCAAATTTATGCAATTTTGGCCCAGAAAGTTGGGGCTTTGCCAGACTGAGCACTGTTTTTTGAAAAATTGAGTCATCTGCGTCGGAATTGCAGACATTGTGTGCATTTGAATTAGGGATTTCGCCAAAATTTTGAAATTTTTCTCATCTAAGTGAAATTTCTTAACATTTGACCCACAAAATTTAGGGCTTTTTCCAAATTTGGGGAATTTGATGCAAGACAAGCAAATCTGTCTCAAAAATTTCAGAAATTTGTGACATTTTGTCCCCGACATTTGGGGCTTTTAATGTACATGTGCAAATTGGGCTGAAATTTACCCAATTTCTCGACATTGATGCACATAGGGCCCCGTGCAACTTGGGGTTTTTGCAGTTTGGGCAAAATTTGTGCAGCATTTGGTCATTTTATGTACATGCAAGTTAAATTCCGCGCAATTTGGACATCAACACTTGGTAAAATTTGGGGGTTTGCTGAAATTGCTTTATTTTGGCAAAATTGGACAGTCCTATGTATGACAAAGGAAATGCAGATGTGTGTTTGACGCTTTGAGCACAAAATTTTGGGGCTTTTGACCATTCGTGTCAAATTTTATGCCCATGGGTACATGTACAACAGAAATTGCAGCTAAAATTTTGGGATTTCTCATGTAATGTGATGCGCATGCCCTTGGAACAGCTGTAATCACTTGGATAATGCTGTAGCACTTGGTTTGGTGCTTCTGAAAACATAATTACAGATCTGAAATCTGTACTTCTATGTGGTCATTTATGGCTGATTGGTACTTGTTTGTACCTTGGTCACTTGGGTGGCAGTTTGGGCCTGCATTTACTGGGTTTTTTTTTTTGTCACGTTTGGGCTGAAAATCATGGTTGGCAGCAATGACAGCAGTACTTTGATGCACATAAAGAAGCTTGAAGGCGCACATAATTTTGCAGTGTAGCAAAAACAGTGCTACGATATCCCGTTACAAAAGAAGCAAGCAAAGCTGATCAAAACCAAAGGGGCAAGGCTTGCGGACATGGATCAGGACGATTGGGATGAGTTGAATGAGCTTACACGCTTAACCATAGAGCTATCGATTTCTGATGCCTTGCTCTTCAACATTGAAGGTTTGGATTCTACATATGCTATATGGACTAGACTGGAAGAACTATATGCACAGAAGAGTGCTGCAAGCAAAGTGTATTGGCTGAAAAAGCTTATGGATTTGCGTACGAAAGAAGGTACAACTATGTCTACTCACTTGAGTGAGTTTAACTCCATTTTCAGCCACCTAGTTGCCTTGAAGTTCATGATTGATGAGGAATTTAAGGCTACTTTCTTGCTTTGCACTCTACCAGAGAGTTGGAATACATTCAGGACTGCTATGAGTAATTCTAATGTGATCCTTTTGTATGCTAATGTAGAGAGTGCTCTACTTATGGAAGAGACGAATCGGCAGAACAATGCATCCAGTAAGTCTTCCAGTGCTTTGCATACTAGGGGCAAATCACAGCAAAAAGACAAATATGATGGCAAGGGACGCAGTAAATCACGTGGCAAAGATGTTGAATGCCATCATTGTGGCAACAAGGGTCACTTTAAACGTGACTGCTACAAGTGGAAGAAAGAGAAAGGAAAAGGCAAGAAGACAGATGATAGCAAGGATGAGAAGAAGAATAGTCAGCCTAAGAAGAGTAGTGTAAAAATTGAAGAGGTGAATGTAGTCACTCATGACAGTGACAGTGGGAGTGATATACTCTTTGTCTCTTCACATTTTGGTACACATGCTTTACTTGCAAATACAGATGATGACATGCATACCTGGATTCTTGATTCAGGTGCTTCCTTTCATGTCACCCCTCATCGTGAGTGGTTTTCCGCCTATACAGGGGGTCGATATGGTGTTGTCTATCTTGGGGACAACTATCCATGTGAGATTGCAGGTATTGGCAATGTGCAGTTACAGTTTCAGCATGGCTCTGTCTTTACACTTCAACATGTACGGCATGTACCTCAACTCAAGAAGAGCTTGATTAGCACAGGGCAACTAGATGATAATGGTTTTCATACCACCTTTGGTGATGGAAAATGAAAGATCTATAAGGGATCTAGGGTTATTGCCAGAGGTTGCAAGAGTGATACTTTGTATCCACTTCATGTATCTAGTGTGCGTGACTATGTTGTTGCCATGACCGAGTAGCCAAGCGTTTCTTTGTGGCATGGCCGGTTGAGACACATGAGTCAAACAGGAATGAAAGTGCTTTCTCGTTTGGGTTACTTGCCTTGTCTTCATTATGCTGATTTTGAGCATTGTGACATTGCATTTATGGCAAACATACACAGATGTCACACAAAAAATCTCTTTCTTTGAAATCTTCTCCTCTAGAGTTAGTACATTCGGATGTATGTCAAATGCCAAGATTATCTTTAGGGGAAAATAAATATTTTGCCACCTTTGTCAATGATGCTACACGGAAGGTATGGGTTTACCCTATTCGTAGCAAGGATGAAGTGCTTGATAAGTTTAAAAATTTCTTGGCATTGGCTGAAAATCAAACAGATAAGACACTTAAGTATCTTCGCTTTGACAATGGTGGGGAATATGTGTCCGAGGCCTTTCACGCATTTTGTGCCAGCAAAGGGATAAAGAGGGAGCTCACTGCCCCTCATAATCCGTCCCAAAATGAAGTTGCAGAGCGTATGAATCGGACCATACAAGATAAAGTCCGTACGATGCTGTCTCATGCTGCATTACCCCATGGTTTTTGGATAGAGACTGTTATGACAGCCATTCACTTGATTAATTGGTCACCAAACAAGTCTTTCGAGAGGGGGGGGGAGTTCCTGAAGAAACGTGGTCGAGCAAGCCACCTTCATATGCTCAACTGAAAGTGTTTGGCTACGAGGCTTTTGTGCACATTCGTAAAGAAAAACGCAGCAAACTTGAACCAAAGTCATGTAAATGCATTTTCCTAGGATATGGTGACGAGGGTGAAAGGGGGTATAAATTGTGGGATCCCGAGAAAAGGAAAGTAGTACGCAGCAATGACATTATCTTTCGAGAAGATCACATGCACAAACAACCCGAAAAGACTAAGGAGGTCCGTAGGGTTGTATTCCGGGAAGAAATACCTTTTGGACAACAAAATGTGCCTGCTGTAAATGAACCTGTAAATGCAGGAAATGATGCTAGAAATTATCAGCCAGCTATTGCCCATGAAAATGAGCCATTACATGTGCAGGAACAGCTAGGACAGCAAGCTGTTAATGCTGATTTGCAGGCTGAAATGCCAAGACAACACACTGAAAACGGAAATTTGTCCTGCTGAAAATGGAAATTTGCAAGAACATCCAGCAAACAATGACCATTGGATTAGGAGATCATCTAGGGCTACTAGACAACCTGACAGGTTTGTTCCTGGTGCAATTAATGTGGCTGATTATGTCATGTTGACAGACTGTGGTGAACCGTCTTGCTTCAAGGAAGCAATGGACAGACAGGACAACAAGAAATGGTATAAAGCCATGCTATCAGAGATGGAATCTCTTGAAAAAAATGGCACTTGGGACTTGGTGCAATTGCCTAAAGGGCAGAAAACCCTTCCATGCAAATGGGCTTACAAGATGAAGGTCACTTTTAGTTCCTCACCAAAGTATGAAGCAAGATTGGTTGCAAAAGGGTACAAGCAGGAGCATGGAATTGACTTTGATGAGATTTTCTCTCCTGTAGTCAAGATGACTACATTGAGAACCATTTTGGGCTTGGTTGCAGTTGAGGATATGAAGCTCATACAGATGGATGTAAAGACTGTGTTTTTACATGGTGATCTGCATAAAGACATATATATGCAGCAGCCTGAAGGGTTTGTTGAACAAGGGAAGGAAAAAATGGTATGTAAGCTCAAAAGGAGTTTGTATGGGCTGAAACGAGCACCAAGAGAATGGTATCATAAGTTTGATACATTCATGCAATCCCAAGGCTTTCATAGAAGTCAAGTAGATCACTGCTTGTACACCAAGAAGGCAACAGATGGCAGCCTGATTATCTTGGTTTTGTATGTTGATGACATGCTGATTGCTGGCAAGGATACTCATGCCTTGGACTCATTGAAGCAAAGTATTCATGGCAGCTTTGACATGAAAGATCTTGGTGATACAAACCACATTCTTGGCATGCGAATACTCAAAGATAGATCGAAAGGCTTACTCTATCTATCTCAGCAAGAGTATATCTCCAAAGTTTTACAGCGTTTCAATATGGAGGAGGGGAAAACAATTGGGGTTCCATTGCCTCCATATATGAAACTTAGTGCAAAGGACAGCCCTACATCTGATGATGAGAAGGCTGAAATGGCCAAGATACCATATCCTTCAACTGTTCGCAGTTTGATGTATGCTATAGTTGCTATACGTCCTGACATTGCCTTTGCAGTGGGAGTAGTTAGCAGATACATGGCAACCCCTGGCAAGAAGCATTGGGATGCAGTGAAAGGTATTATGAGATACCTCAAAGGCACAAAGGAGTTGTGCATCTGCTTTGGAAAGCAGAAGGCATCTGTTGTTGGCTTTATAGATGTAGACTATGCTGGTCATGCGGACTGTAGGAAGTCCACTTTTGGGTATATGTTTACTTTCACAGGAGGAGCAGTCTCTTGGATCTCCAAGCTACAAAAGTGTGTTGCATTGTCTACTACAGAGGCAGAGCATGTGGCTGCCACTGAGGCATGCAAGAAAGCTTTATGGCTTTCACGTCTGGTGGGAGAGCTTGGCATCACAGAGTTACCTATTCTCCATTGTGATAGTCAAAGTGCTATCATCCTAGCACGAAATCATGTCTTTTATGCAAAGACAAAGCACATACAGTTGAAGTACCACTTCATTAGAGATGTACTTGACAGCAAGAGCATTGAGCTTGTCAAAGTGCATACAAATGATAATCCTGTAGACCTTCTCACCAAGGGTCTTCCAACAGAGCAGTTTGCTCATTGCCGATGGGAGTTGGATAGATATATTTATTTCAGCTTTGTACATATCTAGACTTAGCCGATTCTTTTCTCCTCTTAAGGTACATTGCCTTTAGGTGGGAGGTTGTTGGGAATAAAGGGCCATCGTGCCTTTTATATGTGCATGGGTGTGAACACACCCTTTGCACATTGTACTTTCATATATATATCTATCTAAAACCTAAAGTGGTACACTCATCATTGTATCAAAAAAACGTGCTCACACTCCACACTGCTTGCTTTTGCTCACTCTCTCTGTCTCTCACTGCGCATACGACAGTCTCCCTCTATCTCCATGTCTAATCGATTCCTACATATTCTACTGCATGTTTTTCTCTTCTAACATGGTATCAAGCGTTAAGCCTTGTTAAGGCTTCTTAATTGATATATGCTCAGGCTTGTTGATTTTGTGTGATAGGAGAATGTTCTTGCATTATCCATGCATGTAGATCTTGCATTATCCATATTCACCCTTACATGCTCCTAGCCAAAAGGGGCAAGTGTGAGGGTGGAGAGACACCATGCATGCTCTTTTGTTATTGGTGGATTTGATGTGTGTTGTCAAGTTCACGCCTTCTAGCAATCCAAGCCTTGGACTAATGTATCCAACGCCAAGTTCACGCTAGGACGAGTGGCATGATGTGTTCATAAGGTCTCGCATGAGGGGACCCAAAGGGTATGTTTATACTCTAGTGGAGGAATCTCAGTGTCACGATGAGCTATCCATGGAGCTTGTATGACTACAAGAGGTACACGGTGACTAGCTTGACTCCTTTTCTTTCAGAGAGAGATATGGCATTTGGACTTCTTTAAGGTGCTTTCTTACCAAGGCAAATCCAACAAAGTGTACGTTGCTAAAGTATCCATGTCACATTCTGGGTATTCTTGTTTATTGCTTGTTCACCTATGCTCTAAGACAAGGTGTTGGAGTAGTGATATCACACGTTCACAGACACCCATGATCTAATTTATGGGCACTCTCTTTAATCTTTAATTGGTAAGTGAATAGCCTATTTTGTAGTAGAACTCCTTTATTTTTATCTATTAGAGGAGGGAGTGTAGCCATAGTCCGTTAATCCATTCACATACTTACAGATTCTTGGTGTGGAGAGAGGGCGCTTATGAAGTATGTGAGCTAGCACTCAACCAATGCACTCTTGTTATAGTGGATTTCTATTCCTGATTACATCTTGCACATTGTCTCTTTCATTGATCTTATGTTTTTCATTATTCCCCTGTGTCTTTTTCTCTTCTAACAATTTTATTCAGCTAGTGCAAGTGGTTTGGCCTCGGTGTTACGAGGTTGAACTAATTCAAATTGGGCTGGCTAGTGATGTTGATTATTGGCAATCAACAATAGACTATTGCTTTCTTCTAAGTATAAGTGTGATTTCTTGAGCAACAAGAAGCAATCTACAATTGCCCTTTCATCTCTGGAGGCTAAGTACTAGGCAGCTCGTTCTACCACTTGTGAGACAATTTAGCTTTGAAAGTAGTTGGAGGAGTTGGTCGTTCACAAACAAGGACCATTACATTTCTATGCAACAATGAGAATTGCATAGCCTTGGCATAGAATCCCATATTCCATGCTAGGATGAAGCACATAGAGATCCAATATCACTTCATTGATGAGAAGATCTTGAATGGGACCATTGATATGGAGTACTAAAAGATTGAGGACAATCTCATTGATTTGTTTACCAAGTCACTTCCTTAAGTCATTCTTTGTCAACGTTCTAGATCCCTTAGCTCTATGCCTCGTCGAAGATCTGAGAGGACGTGTTAGAGATTTGGTCACCTCCAGACACAAGCATGTAAAGGGAAGTTTAGGGTAGATTATGCAATCATACCATGCTCAAGAGCAGATCGGGAGCAGTTTTACAGTATGAGGCACAAATTGGGGGGGGGACACATATACCAAGGGGTAGAGAAGTTGTGCTACCTCCCTAGGGAAGACCCCCTCTCAGCATCCTTGGAGTGGAACTACCACTACCAAAAGGGGCTAAGGAATAGGGATAGGATTCAGCTTTGGTGTGTGTAGAAAACCCTTAGTTGGGGATGAGGCGATTTTAGGTATGGGTCTAAGACCCTTGGCCTTTGAGCCACAATTGTCACCTGCATGGCCAACTTGCTAACAAAATGTACAATACCTATTCTTTTAAGGTAGGAAGTGCTAGAAGGGTCTTTATGAGGATGTGAATGTACCACTCCCCTTTTTCAAAGAAGAAGGTTGACCATCAGCATTGGAATGTGGTCCCTCTTTAGGGTCAATCAAGAAAGGCGAGATTGGGTCTAAAGGTGGAGGTGATTCCTTTCCACTCCTTGTTTTCTTCAAGAAGGTGACTCATCACCTCAAGATGGGTATCCATGCATTTGAGCAACCAAGGAGAGCAATACAGTACGCGGGAGAGGGATTTCCCACACAACAAGACCAGAGGACAAAGAGTAACACACTTGCAGGTGTGTGTAAGGGACAATGTTCAAAAGGGTGGCATTCTCACTAACAATGTACTAGGGTGCAAAGTGGTATACTTTTGAGTGTCTAGTGATGGCCTAAAACTTTGATGTTATAGGTCTAAAGTAAGGATCTAGATTGAAAGAAGAGGAATCTAAATGTGAAGCAAATGTGGGAGGAAAGGATGGGAAATGTAAAGGTGGTTGGGAAGCACTAAATTCATACTCAAATGAAATAGAGGTTGAAGGATTACCTTGTGGAACACCTTTGAATTTAAACACAATTTTCTTCAGAACCATACCGATACCAATCTGGGCCTTCATGATGACTTATAGTTGGTTCCTACATAATAAAAACAGCAATATAGACAAATTCAAACTCAAACAAAAACGGATTATACAAGCTTGCCACTGGACTTGATTGTGAAAAGTTTGAACTTTCAATAGTGTCCCAAGTGGATAGTCTTTCCTCAACTGAGAGATGATTAGTCTCATAAGAAGAGTGCTCCGATTGATATGCGCCTTGTGAAGAAATATGAGACGAAAAAATGTTGGGCCTTAGTGGAGTGATCCCTACAAGAAAGGTTAGTAGAGGGAGCATTGTTCACCAAATCAAGACCATAATGTCTCCTTAGGGCCTCCATTTTGAAGGAATAGCTAGAGAAAGCATCAAAGGATCAAAAGATAGAATCGTCCAAGCCATCATGAATCACATACAAGTTGTTCGTGGATCTCGCACAAAACCAAGCTCTCCACGATAGCCACAAGATACTCTTTATAAGAATACCAACTCTAATACCATGTGAAGATATACTAGGGTTAACATAGAGAAAACACAAAATGTATGAACACAACTAAAACACGACAAATGCAAACCCTAAATACAAAATGTAAAATCCAAAACACAAAAACACAAACAAAAATAAAGAAATATACTTTTGATCATTTATATGTTTTGGGGTTGTTGTAAAGAGCTAATTAGTTTGTAATGCATTTTTAGCTCAAACCACTCCCCCCACAAAATCAACTTCTTTTGAGACACCTATTGAATGGAATCAAAATTCAAGTGCCCATAACACGTCTACCAAAATAGCCTAAACTCATGTAGAGGGCATGCCGCAAAGGGCAGTGACCTTGTAAAGCTCACCCTTGAGTATCTATCCAAAGCATAGCACATGTAAATACATCTTCAACAACGACTATATCTTGGGTGAGGACTATGCGAGTCCCTAGTGTGTCAAACCATGAAGAGAATCTCAAGGTAACTACGAAACATTTCATCCAAACATTGTGTTCCACCCCAAAATGTTTCAACTTTTGACAAGTTTCAAGCAAAATGCAAAGTGAAACTGTTGAATAATACATGTGAGTAAGTTTTCTTTATAGACAATGAGTTCCAACTCATACATTTATACCATGCAAATCCTTTCATGTCAACAAATAATGTCTTTTTTTGGGTCCAAAGATCAATAAAAATGGTATCCTGTAAATACAAAGTGTGCAAAATCCCTCCACATATATATATATATATGTGTGTGTGTGTGTGTGTGTGTGTGTGTGTGTGTGTGTGTTCAAAAATCATGTTTTAGTCAACCATTTCACTCAAGGCATTTCATGTTTCAGCAATTTCGGGTGTTTTGTGTTTCAACACTAGGTTATCATGGAACAAAAAAGAGATTAAATCCCAAATCAACAAGATAATAGACTTTGGAAAAAGAGTACTAGCGGTCTCGTAGAAGGGATTCCTGCACCAAACTTGCATGAAAGAATTGTTGCCAAAGGTGGCTATATCCCCCTTGGAACACAGGTCCTAGAGCCAATCCTAACAATATGTCAAATGGAATGAAGCACTGTTATCCACAAGCCATGGCTTCTCCTATGTGAAAGAAGTAAGTGCGGAGTCGTTGACCTTGAATAAATGAACAAAGACGTACTCAATGAACCGTGATAGTCATTGTTGTAGCGTTTAAGTCCTAATCACCATCCTTGCTACTTGGCGTTAGATGAGGATACTTTTGCCAATATCTCTCCTCCAGATGAGTGCCTTTCCCACAATGTGGTTACTTCAACTTTGACTTCTTCTCATCCTTTTAGTCTTCCTACAACTACCCACCTATTCAAATTGCAATTGTCTTCATCCAAAGAAGGCCTCATCTTTATCATTGATACTTATCTGCCCAATTTCACATTGCAAATCCCTTCACAAATGCTATTGCATGGTCCATCGAAAAAGTGCAATTATCTTGGATCTTTGATCAGTGGCATCAATTCATCTCTACTAACCTCAATGCCGGTCCACAAGACACAAAAGCTTGAGCCTCTATTGTATCACCATTGTAAATGATGAGGATTCATTTCATTCATTCTCTCAGTTTCTGAATCCTTTGTCTTTGTGTTTTATGTGTTCCTCCCAAAATCCTCCACCATTTCTCCACAAGAGGATCCTGATCTATAACTTTTAGTTTATGATGTCACTGGTATATTGATTTTTGGCAAAAACAAGTTCCACAACATAAAAGAAAATTGCCAACTATGTTCAAAGTCAAAAAGAGGTGGAAAAGTAACACCAAAGCTAATTAAAAGAACGATCCAATATCTTTGGTGTATCCACTCTTTTTTATCAAGTGGAAATCGAATTTGCCAAGCATTTTTCCATCTGGTTTGTAGCAAGTACTTGTACCCCTTTGAAATGCAAGAGAATATTTATTATGCTTGGCATTCAAACTAGTGAAGAGAAAAATAACAAGCAACGTTTCTTGAAACCATACTCACATCCCTCCTTCGTCACACCCTAAGCATCAAGTTCAAACATCCATAATCCAGGGTTGCAAAGTGTTGCTCATCAAGTCCTATTTGTTCTCCATACACAGCCAAGTCCAATCTCAAGCTGCTGCAAACCAATTCACACCAAATTGGCCCAAGAATTGTCTAAGCAACTCCAAGCGTACATTGCTTGTTGGATCTATGAGCTTGGATGTAAGGCTTCGCTAATTTTTCCCTCGATGCCATCGAAAGGTGCAATCAATCTCTTTGCATCTGTTACAAGTTTATACTTGCCATTTTCAAACTGCCTCAGCAACTTCTTCCACTCTACATAAGTGGATATGATGTGAGGCAGCATATGAATCTAGACACTGCACAGCTCTGCAAAGCACACGGTTCTTCTTTGAATCAAACGTGGCTCATTACAGCTTCTTGCACTATGACCGCTCTTTGATCCTTTACAAGAACATCATCGCAATCCATTACTATTAAACCTTTCTCTGCTACTGTTAATCCATCCTCTTGTATTGAAAGAGCTCTGCGATGCGAAACGTCATGACAAATCTTCAAACTAGAGGGAAAGAGACCGAAGGAAGACATCTTACAAGAGGAAGAGGTAGCCCAGGGAATGCCTGGCAGGGTCGAGCTGGCCGAGAGCGGCATGCAACCTGCTTGCTTGCTGCTTGGCGATCGTGTTCTCCTCGCATTGCTTGAGGAGGGAATGGAGGTGCGCGAGGTCCTCTGGAGAACCGGACAGGCCCTGCACCTGCGCCACGAGGCTCGCAAGGTTGTCTGAGTTGTCCATCTCTGCTTCTGCTTCGGCAAACTTTTTTGTTGTCTCTTCCTACGAAATTCTGAATTGGCCCATAAGTATATATTGCCATGCAAGAGGTATTTCTAAAGAGCTCTAGGGCTCCCTTTTCATGTACTCAATGAGCATTATGTCTACAAGGACTACAAGTGTGGATATTTAAAGGTGTCTTCTAAGGTAAAGAGCGTGCCCATATAAGGGTCATGAATCCAAGCAAAAAAAGTCATCACAAAACAAAGTTTCACATCAATCCTAGCGACAAATAAAGCTATCACAAGATGAAATTTCATGTATGAATTTCTATGATGAAATGCTATGCCCATGGCACAATCCCATACTAGATAGTAGAAGTGGTTTGCAACATCACGAGCTCATGCAAGGGTGCAACCACATAGTTGTGCAATGGTAGAAGCAGATGGTGTGTGTCGGGAAACAAAATGTGGTTTGTCACAATGGAACATGAATCAAATTTCTTATGCATGAACCAACTCAATAAACAACTCACAATGTGCCAAATTTGATTCCAAGCAAAAAAGTCATCACAAAACAAAGTTTCACATCAATCCTAGCGACAAATAAAGCTATCACAAGATGAAATTTCATGTATGAATTTCTATGATGAAATGCTATGCCCATGGCACAATCCCATACTAGATAGTAGAAGTGGTTTGCAACATCACGAGCTCATGCAAGGGTGCAACCACATAGTTGTGCAATGGTAGAAGCAGATGGTGTGTGTCGGGAAACAAAATGTGGTTTGTCACAATGGAACATGAATCAAATTTCTTATGCATGAACCAACTCAATAAACAACTCACAATGTGCCAAATTTGATTTTAGATGGAGCAAAATTGGTGTTAAAATATGTACATATATAGGCTTGTCAAGTGTTCAATGTGTAGCTTTTATCTGTTTATTTACATGCACTATTGTTTGTTATGGAGAAATCGACTTGAAAACATTTACAAATCAACCATTGTTGCATAGCCCAACCCAAAGGCAAGTTTGCATCTAACTTGATAGCTTCCCGAACAAAATTGCATGATTAACCCTCAAGATTATCTTCATGCCCTTTTGAATAGGGGAATGTGTGTGTGTGTGTGTGTGTGGCACTACATGTGGTAGAGACTTTCATGTTTTAAAAGCCGAGCAAGCTTTCGCATTAAATAATAGAAAAACCAACCATCTTTGGTTCCCAGCCTTCGTTGGCTTTTGCAATAACTCTTCACAAACCAACATGATGAAATTTCATCTTCTTAAAATCATCACCTCATTGAGCAAATGATTTAGTTGTTCTAATTATGGAATCTCGCAGACATGTTGCTCCCATGGAGGATGGATTGTAGGCACCTAAAGTTTTGAGACACGAACAAGCTGTTCCATATTACTTTTCCAAGTTTACACATTTTCTAAATCAAAGTAGAAAACCTTGCCTAAAAAGGGGGGTTTTGGCATAGTTTACCTAATGAACATCCTATTCCCCTAAATCGAGCCTCTTGAATAGTGAAGTCAAGATTGCAACCAAAGATCTCTAGTTGGAAAAAATTGCCATGTGCAAAATTACTTTTCAAGCAAACAAATTATCTAAGTGACTCAAGTACTAAAACAAAGCTAACAATGTGTAGCCCCATGTGGAGCCCCAAGAGGAACACCAAGAAAATGGGGAATCTACTGCAAGAAAATATATCTTGTATCATCAACAAATATCTTTTTCATATTTGGTATGACCACAACAAGGAAAAGAGCACCAAGAATAAGACATCTTCACACAACTTCATAGAAACAATTCTCCCCCAGCTTTAACTTGAACAAAATCAATTATACTCTTCATATTCTTCACAGAAACCACAAAGATACAAGAGAATCCACCACTTTGAATGGAAATCATCACATCGTATTCTTCTTCAAAGGTTCCATTGCTTTCTCTCACAATCCCTTACTCGTAGATATATTATTTTTCATAAATTTGACTATCTCTCACTCTCTTTCTCTCTCATACATGCTCTCTCTCAATAGTACTATGAGATAATTAATAATAATCATCCACAACTCCTCTTTGGTCGTGGATACCCCTCCCAAGAGGTATGTCTGATATGAAAGGTCGCTAGAGCCACTATAGTGTCTCTTCATAGCTCACTACTGTCACTGTCACTTCATCTTACTTCAAGTCTTCAACAGCTACTTGTTTCACTTCTTTGAGCTAATTTGAACTTATATTCATCGCATTTCATGATTGGAAAACTTTCCCAAGGTACACATTAATCCCATATCACTCTTACATAGGCATACAGAACAAAACAAAACAAAGGTTGAGGCTCTATAGACGGTCAACAAAGGGTTAACAGAAAGCATCAGAAAGTCCTTAGCCCAACTTAAATCACTCAAAACCATTAAGAATCAATCAATAAGCTTCCAAACACTCTCAAACTTCATCAATCATTATTCCAATCCCCCATACAAAAGGAAAACAATGCAAAACTGAAAGGTCAATAGACTCAAACAGAACCAATCAGACACTAACAAGATATCAACAAAACATGTCAGAACATCATATCTCCACTATAAAATATTATGAGCTTCCAAAACTTAATCAACCTCATCCAAAACACTTTCAAAGCAACTTAACATCATATAAAATCTATCAAAAATCAACCATTCAATCCATAAAAATAATAAAAATCAACAAAAAAACAAGTCATTTCAACCCTCAACATATCCCCACACTTAATTAGGGAGCGTCATCACGACCTAGGAAAAATGGAATAGAATTTCGAAATAGAGTTTATCTCGATCTTCTTTAGCTTCTTCAAGAAACACAATCAAAACATGACCCCAACTTATAACATGTATCTAATAAAGAATACAACGAAAGGAAAACACCTTTATCCATTATCATAACTTTGAGAGATAAAAGCATGACAAACTATTAAATGATATAAGAGGTTTTACATATTTGCATCTTGAGCTATCCATTCAACATCATCATCACCACAAATCTTCAAAAAGATATCTTCTTAAACAATGTTGAATCTCCAACCACTATGATCCCATCAGAAAACAAAATAACAATCACACACACATTTCGAGAACAATTATCAAGTAGTAGGAAAAGGATCTCCTTGATATGGTAAGGACCAAGCTTTTAGGCATTAAATGGATAACTATTTCTCGAATAGGACTAGACCTCATTGTAAGAGGCTAAAACCTGATCGAGGATATCAGTATCCTTCGGGGTAAGTGGCAATGAAAGTGTTACAAACTTGGCTAAGCCCGCCTTACTGATAATATCCGAATCTAGCAATACAAGACCCCATTCAAATGGTTTATACACACCACACTCACACACAAACAATCACAAAGAATGCTTGCAAAACAACCAAAATAACAAGAGATAAGATATCGACCACAAACACTCTCACAAACTTGACCAACTAACTGACCACCCCAAGCAATCCACATCCTAGAAAAAATTCAGCATGACCTCTGCACTTATGCGACCAAAAGCTTCATGCAATGCATATATACAAGCACCCAATATCCCTGTATTAGGTAGAAAAGAAAAAGAAATACACATTGTATCTCGAATCCTAAGCAAATAACCAATGAAAATACCAAACCAAAATTCAAATCGACTATTGACCAAACTCAACTAACCAAGGCTACCAATAAGGATTTCAATTGACTGCAACGACATCCACCCCACATAACACTTAATTGAAAGGGGGAACGTGCAATGTAAAGGGAAATGGGAATTTAATTGTAGGTTCATTTTACAAGTTAGTTATCAAAGGGTGAATGTTGCTTTATTAGGTGATAAACCTTAATAAGAAAACGTCAGCTTATTTTATCCATTTAAAAAGTTATTAAGTTGACGATGCTTATTAATGTGCCCAAACTGCGTTTCAACATTGGGTCCCTAAATGCCAGTTCATTTTTATAAATTAATGTGTGTGGAGCACTTTTTGTTTGGTGCATGCATTTGTGACGACAGAATTATTTTATTACAAATGAATAATTGTGTTTGACGCACGAAGTGCGGGCTTCATAAATCACTGGTTCTTTTTAATTAATTAAAATGTGTGTATAGCACGAATACGCGTGGAAAATATGATCAATTGGTTCGTTTTTAATAATTATTTTATGATGGTTTTGAAAAAAGGAAAATAAAGAAAGGAACGGAGTACTTGGAGGAGGGTGTGGATGCAAGTACAGTTTAAATGCGCAATCACTAATGAGATGATGCAACCACAAGGGAATCCAAAAAGAAAATCTAACGAGCTGAAATTTTTTGCTAGTATAAGCTAAACAAACTAAACACCATAATAAATAATTTCAATAAATTGTGATATATTTTTTGGTCATGTTGTCATTCAATTTTGTCCATGGAATATATTGAATTTTGTTTGACTATGTGTGTTTTGGTTTGTTTGTTGATTTAGGATTTTTCTATGATTTTTTGTCTTCTTTCTTAATCGGTTTTGATATGGATGTGTGACTAATATTTTTTCTCTTTTGTTCATTTAGCAATGTAGGTTGAAAGTTAAGCGCAAAAGTCCAATGGATTTTTCAAAAAAAATCAAAAATTTAAAGCCATTTTTTGGAGTTGAAAAATACATTTTTAAGAATTTATACATTGAATAAATGTTTATTATTCAATTGATTGGTTCCCAATTAATTTTGATAATTTCAACACATGTGAATGATCCAAAAATATAAAGGAAAGTTAGTATGATTTTCTCAAAATTTTGGGAAATTTTCTTGATTTTTAAGAAAATTTGGGTAATTTTTCTTAAAATTGAAGGTTTTTAAAATTTCTCTAATTTTGTATTGCCATTTTCAACTGAAAAAAAAATTCATTTTTTTAAAGAAAGTGTAAAATTGTATCGATAATTTCAAAAAAGTTTTCCATATTTATTTGAAATTTGTACGAAATCTTTATGGTTTTGTATGGGTTTTTATAAATTTTAACATGTTTTTAGTGTTTTTTAATTTTAAAAGATTAAAAATTCAAAAAATGTACCAGAAAGTGGATTGGATGTCAGTTGCCTATGAACAACAGCTAGCTCGCCACCCCATGTAAAAAATCGCATACGCGTCCTCGTGAGTAAACAACCGTAAGCAGGGACACACACAACGAGGTCCAAAACCCCGCACCTGAACAAGACCTAAGGGGATGACACACGCACGAGGCAGTGGAAAAGGGACGATCACGCACAAAAAAAAGAAAAAGAAAAAAGGAGACGAGAGAAGGGGGGAAAAAATGGAGGGGGGAAAGGGGATCGGGGATTGGTTTTGTATTTTCCTTTTGTCTCTTTTTTTTTCGTTCTTTAAGAAAAGGGTGTGGGTGGGTGGGTTATTTTTTGAAAAAAACATATATGTGTATGTGTGTGTGTGTGTGTGTGTGTGTGTGTGTGTGGACATGTATATATACAGATGGGGTGTGTTTTTATTTTTATTTTTTGAAATGGTACTTGAAAATTTAAATTTGTTGTGGGTAAAAAGAAAAGGGGGAAAGGGGGATCATAGTGTGGGTAGGGGGTAGGTCATGTGGACGAGGTGTTCTAGGTGGGCAGGGGATCGGGGCAGCATGGGGGATGTGATGGGTGGGTAAGGGCCATGGGAGGGGGTGGTCATGAGGGTGGGTAATAGGGAGTGGGCTGGTGTGGGTAGAGGCGAGGCAAGGGATCTGGGCAGCAAATTAGCATCAGCAAGGTGGTGAACAGGTGACCACCGTGGAGGGGTGGAAATTGGGTGGGGGGGTAGTAGTAAGATGGGCAGGGGATCACTTGAGGGGGGGTGGGGGGATAAGTAGTAGGATGGGTGGGGAGCCACATGGTGGTGGAGGGGGGTTTACAGGAACGGGCAAGAGACTTGAGGGTCGGCGGGTTATGGTCTAGGTTTTGTTTTTTATTTTTTTATTTTTTACTATGGTTTTCTAAGGTGAAAATGAAAAATCCCCCCTCTGCATTGTGCATAAATGTGCCGGTGGGGGGGGGGGGGGGGGGGGGGAAGGGAATTTGCAATGACTGGTATGGCACGAAAAAAG
The DNA here is from genome assembly GCF_053477565.2 of Lygodium microphyllum. Classification (NCBI taxonomy): domain Eukaryota; kingdom Viridiplantae; phylum Streptophyta; class Polypodiopsida; order Schizaeales; family Lygodiaceae; genus Lygodium; species Lygodium microphyllum. Next base: position 116,290,380 of record NC_141160.1, read on the forward strand.
GGTTATACGTGCAGGAAAAGGATGCCGGCATGGATGCAACAACGCACGAAAAATCCTGAAACGTGGGTGTTTGTGCAAAACATGTGAAACGAGAAAACACACATTACATAAAAATTAATAACAAATAAATCAAGCACTGGATGGACGAACCAAAAAAAGGAAAAATATATTGAAGAATAAGAGAAAGAGGGCAGAAAAGTGAAATGGGAGGTCTAGGGACAATTAAGGATGTTCACATGGGAAAATGTAAAATTTCTGTCGGTAAACACACATAGAAATGAATACCAGCAAATTTGTCGATCAAAACGATGGATAGTCAAAAGGAAAAATATTTTGGATGATATGGTGGACTAGCTTGCCACCCAGAATAAAGTTTTAATAGGGAGAAAAGGCCTATTTGCATGATGGGAATAAAAATTAAGACGAAAGAATTGAGGATCGAAATAAATCACAAGTAAAATGAAAAATGTCCACATGAAAGTGGTAGACATGATGCCTAAGGTAGAACACAGTTGTAGGGGTGGTAGGGCGCATTCACATGGAAAAAGGGCAAAATACCAACGAAAATATAGTCAGAAATTAATATGAGAAAATCAGTGCATCAGAATGGAGCACTATAAAAAGTTAAAATGTCATGAAAAACCTGTGAGACATGGTTATTCGGTCAGAATGCAGTTCTAGTGACGTTAAGGGATGTTCACATGGGAAAACTAGGAAAAAGGAGCATGAAGACTCACTAAAAATTTAATAAAATAAAAATAGTAGACCATAATAGGATGGAAAATAAAAATAAAAATTGTGCAAGAGAGCAAGCCAAATAAGATATTTAATCACAATTGAATTTTGAGGTGATTAAGGTAGATTCATTGTTGGGGTAAAAGGCCCTTGGGCCTGCCCGTGTACAGTGACCGCCCATATTCTTTATTCATATATGTATGAAAGTGCAATAAGGCTGTCATAACATTGTTCATAGCACCTACATTGTGTGTGCTTTTCTCTCCCGCGTCTCCTGCATCCCTTTCAACTGGTATTAGAGCAGGTCCTTCACGAGCGCTTCCCGGCCTTCTCCAGCATCTACATGAGGTATGAGAGCTTGCTTCTCACTTAGTTCTCAACCATTCTTTGACATGAACAACAGGGTTTCATGAAGAGGCAGCCATAACTTCCATCATTGAAGCTTGTTCTCTTCACTTCTTGCTTGGACTTGTCCTAGGCTTGTGTAGGCCTATTGTAGGCCTTCATTAGGCTCTTGCTTATCCCCTACCTACCTTGATTTGGCCCCTCAAGTACAACAGCATGCTCATGTTTTATTTGCTCCTTTTTGCAAAAATGGCTTAAAAATAACTATTTTTGTCATATCTCGGGCATTCGGAACCCGATTCAGGCAAGGAAAGAGTTTAAGTTGGGGTTTTGGCATGCTCCAAACGTGATGGTGATGTTGGATTTGCCAAATTCTGATGACATAATATTTTGCAACAGATTTTAGGTCTGAGATAGCATGTATTTGTATGCCTATGGCTTATGTGATGCTTCTACTGATGTCTATTGATACCGAATCACTTGTGGATGTTATGCCTTCTATGTGAGATGCGTTTGGAGTTGATTTAGCTTAGCCATTGACTGTTTTGAATAGTCCCAGATTTGTCTAAAATAGGACAGCCACTTGCTACTTCAATTTTATGCTTACAGGTCTTGGCATTCGATGCCTGATTATTCCCGATTGGTGCCTATACATACGGGAATGTATGGCTACGTTTTGCCTATGGATTTGAGCTTGGATTGAGTACTGATTTGCTCAGTTTACAGAGGTTATATGCTACTGGAAAATTCAGGGCTGAAGTTATTTATGCTACAGTTGGGTTATACCTATCGGTCACGGGGTGCTCCCACCTACTCGGTATGATGTCATGATGTATTTGGACTATGCTACATATCTTGTTTATGCTCCGGAATGCTTTTGAGCTAAGATTAGAGCTTGATTTAGGTTTGACTGTCACTTCTTTGCAACTGGAATTTCATCTATGACATGGTTTATGCCTAGGCTACCTACTACGGGTTATGATGTCTTGGTGAATGCTTTATGCTTTGGCTGTGGGATGGCAGTTGCTTGAGCTTGTCTCGACATTCATTCCCTTGAGCAGTTGGACATTGACTCGGCTTTTTCCGTTACAACTTGGCTTTTTCTGTTACGACCTTGGATGCTATATGGAATTTGATGCTCTAATTATGGATCTTGGCTATTACTTGGATGCACTTACATGTATTGAGAAGTGAACTGCTCCCTTGTTTTGGCAGTTGCCTATTGAGCTGTGATTGCTCGTTTGCATTTGATATGCGGGATACTTACTGATCAGTGGACTTGGATAGTGCTTGGGATTTACAGTTAAGGTCGTCCTGCTTCTTTGTTGTATGGCATCTATGCTATTTGGACTGCTATCCCCCATGTATATCAGGGAGCAGTTGATCTTTATGGCCACCCATGTATGCACATGGTCTACTGCTATGTATTTTATAGAGCCTCTTACCTAGTTGCTTTTACACAAATATTTGGGCTTTTATTTGAGCTTGATTCTTGTAGGTTTATTTGCCACTTGTCGTTCTTGGCTGGACATGTATGTCAATACTTGGTATGAGACACTGCAAAGTTATGCATACTCCTATGTTTCGGGGATACTTTTGTATTTATGGCTCCGATGCATGCTTATGCTTTTATGGATACAAGCTACAGTGGTTGGATATGTCATGCTTTTGTTTGCTAGGCTTGTCCGTGTGGGAGCTTTTGCATTTGTGGTTGACGCCTTTGTATTCTCCCCTTTTGGTTTGGATGAGTCCCCTTTGCAGTATGCTATAACGACTTCCAGTTCTTCTAGTCATGCAGACAGTCCTCTTAATGAGCCCATTCTCTCTGATGAGAGTTCCCCTGATTCTTTGAGCTCCTTGGATGTATTGGACATCCCTACTCATGCTATTACAGAGCAATTGTCCTCTTCTACAAGTTTTACAGTTATGTTTGCTTTCATTGTGGAAAGACAGGGCATGTGAAGCTTAAATGCTTCAAGTGGATTAGAGAGCAGAAAAGGTTGCGTAGCACTAGACATGAGAGCAGAGTCAGTGATACAGTAGGTGAGACCACTGCTGATAGTGGTATGGTGCATGTAGTTACCCATGATGATGCAGCTGAGCCTAGACTCCTGGCATCGTGTTACCCTGCAGATTACTTGCTTAGTGATATGGCCTATACGTTTGATTGGCTTTTAGACAGTATGGCATCTTGTCATGTTATTGGTACCGGGGATATACACTTGGCTTTGCCAAATGGGTCTTCTCTTATGCTCAGTAATGTCTTGCATATACCTATGCTCAGTAAGAGCCTGATCTCTGTCAGTCAGTTGCATGGTGCAATATACTATGTCTCTCTTGGGGATCATGGAAAATCCGTCATGGTTACTCAGAGTGCTAGATATGGCAGTGATTATGTAGTGCATGTCTCTCATGTGGGAGATTCTATGGTTGCAGTTACGTAGATACCACATGCATTGTTATGGCATTGTCGCCTAGCCATGTACAACATACTGAGATGGATGCTTTATGTAGTATGGGCTTATTGCCTGCTCTTCACCATGCTACTTGCCCTCATTATACTCATGGTCCATGCAGAGTCTCTTTGGCTTATGGCAATCGTGTGAGGCATGCTCCTCTAGATCTAGTCCATGTTGCAGTATATGGACCTATGCCTTCCCAGTCACTTGGTGGAGCGTCGTATTTTGTAACCTTCATGGATCATGCTACCCACTGTGTTTGGGCTTACCCTTTGGTACAGATTGAGGATGATGATACTACGCTTGACAGGTTTATGGATTCTACTAGTAGTAGCAAGTGTAGATGCTTGCAAATGGATTATGAGAATCATACTATCTCTCCCAGCTTACGGATCTCTTGTCAGCAATATGGCATTGATTTCTTATGCCCACGGTATTATAGGATTGCTCATGGCATGTGCCTGACTTTGCAGGCAAAGGTTGCTTCTATGCTTACCACATCTAGGTTGTCTTATGGCTTTTGGGCTGAGGCCCTTATGAAGGCAGTCTACTTGGTTAATCGGATGTCGTGTTTCTCTTTGGATGTTATTACTCAGCATGAGGCATGGAGTGGCATGAGACCCTCCTATGATCACTTGAGGATGTTTGGTTGCCATGCATCTATCAGTATGCCAGATGAGCCTATGTCATGTAGATGCATACTCCTTGGTTATGGAGATGGAAACTTTACGGCTTACAGGTTTTGGGATTTAGATGCCTAGCACATTCTACGTAGTCGTCATGCTGTCTTTTAGGAGACGCAGACACCTCTCATGCCTCTTGATGCGTGTTCATTGCATTTTATGGCTGATTCTACAGCCGTACGTTAGTCTTCCGCTTTGATGAGGCTGCATACTGTCGTGAGACCCCATTTGACTTGTGTCTAGGATGCTGGCCCTCTTTTGATGATTGACCTTGGAGAGTCCGTATGCTCTCCACTGTCTTTTATGCGTTGCGTTGATGCTATGCGCCACTCTGATGCTTTACAGCCGTGCACTTATGAGTTGTGTTGCTTGCTTCATGGGAAGTAGTCATGGATTGCTCTATTGTCTAGACCTATGGGATCACTTATCTCCTGGATGTCATGGACTCAGGGATGCTTGACTCTTCTTGTGAGGCAGTTCCCGTCACTTATTGCACAGCTCGCTTTTAGATTGGACATTGGGTGAGATGTCATGATTCCTCACGCTGTCTCTTTTCTTTTGTTTTGTTTTTTCACTCCCTGGCCCATTGGCCTTTTAGTGGGAGGTTGTTGGGGTAAAAGGCCCTTGGGCCTACCCGTGTACAGTGACCGCTCATATTCTTTATTCATATATATATATATATGAAAGTGCAATGAGGCAGTCATAACATTGTTGAGAGCACCTACATTGTGTGTGCTCTTCTCTCCCTCGTCTCCTGCATCCCTTTAATTCACATGGAAAAAGAGTAAAAAATGCACACGAAAATACATGAAAATATGAAAAATTAATAATGAAAAAATTGTACGACGGAATGATGGGCAATAAAATGGAAAAATGTCAAGTAGAAGGTATAGGTCAAGGCTGTATCATGAGATCGTTGAGATAGCTTTGTTGATGAAGCGTTGGTTAGGATATGGTGGCAAAGTATACGATACTCAATCTCGATCATCACTCATGTTACAATGATAGAAGTCACTCACCCCATGACTCACATCACTCGAAGAATAATTATGTAAACTCATAGCTCACACCCGATTGAGAAATTGACAAAAGGAATGGTTTGGAGAGAATATGCCAATGTGCATAGTTGATGATATATTAGTGCATATCCCAACCCATTTGGCATAGGTGTAAGAAGGAAGGCCAGGGAGCCTCATCGTATAGTGTGTCAAACAGAATGAGGTATCTAGTGGTGGTGGGAGGAGGCCCATCTTGTGTGTGCATAGGGAAATGAGGTATCTAGTGGTGGTGGGAGGAGGCCCATCTTGTGTATGCATAGGGAAATGAGAACATACATGTCTCCAAGTGTCGGAACGTCCCTCAATCCTCACCTCTCAGTTGATGATATGAAGGGGAAATTAATCATGCTCATCCCCCCCTTTGTCTCATACTTTGTTAAGGATTACAAAAGGACAACTGAGTTCCTCACATCCCATTGATTAAATCCTCACTGCCACATGTGCAAAGGTTGTATGTCTTATGCGCAATAGATGGTGCAATAGTACATCCTACCATGTGTCGGCATACAGTGCAAGGAGGAAGGCCAGGGAGCCTTGTAATGCTATGCAGAGGAACAATTTGTGCTTTGTGCATTGAGAGGCCCATCCCGTGCATGCAACACCATTCACACATCTCACCTCTCTATTGGATATAAAGGGCGAGGATTGGTCACTCACCCTACCCTATGTCTCACGCTTTGTTAATGAATACAAAGGGTAGCCCATACTCACATCTCCATTCGATTAGGATAAAAGCTCACTTTACTCCAGGTTTGTCAATGAAGATCGACTTCGTCAGATTGATGATGTCACTTGGATTGGCTGATGAAGAGGCATACCCAGAGAGATTGCCAACAAGTTTGGTACTTGAATTGCATGTTGGAAACATCATCTGATATATGAATTAGAAGCATTGATGCGGTTTCAGGATTCAACGTATCAAGGGAGGCAGCTTTGGAATTACTTTTGAAAGAGTTCTGCTAGTAATTTAATTGTCTGGGACTGCGGGGTGTTACCACCTTTTTCATAGCTAGCTACCCGTCCAAGGTTGCGTGCCACCTTTTCTTGAAACGAGGCCTATTATAATAGGGAATTTCTTCCTTTTCTCTTATAACAGTTTTGATTTTTTAAAAAAATTTCCTTTATTTTTTTTCTACTCCTGAGGGTGTTTCCACCTTTTCTCAAAGAATAGGTCGGCATGACAGGGATCGAAGTCCTTTTTTTCCATGACTGATATATGTTTATTTTTTTCCTTTTTGTTCTTCTTCTTTTGAAAGAGGAGAATGGAAGGAATACCATGTATTAGAACCATCCTTGCCACATCTGCTAGATCAGATGGAAAGGGAGCACTATTGGGGTGGAAGGTGGCTGTGAGGGGTTAACATAACGAGGCCACCTCATGAGGGTCAACAGGAGGGCTATCAAGAGCAATAGGTAAAGCCATATTGATTGATGTGCAAGAAGTGAGGGAGCTATCGACAGTGATTGTTAGGATCCCTAGGGAAGATAATACATCTCGAGGCGATAGCCATTAATCAAGAAGGGATAATCAGAAGCATCGACTGTAAGTACTTGAATAGAGCCATTAGGGTTGACGGCAAGTACCTTATAGGGGCCCATCCATCATTGTTGAAGCTTGCCTGGAAACTTGTCAAATTGGGAATCATAGGCTAAGACTAAGTCACCTTCCTTAAACTCCTTCTGCTTGATAAAGGTGTCATGATGGGCCTTTTTGAGAGCTTGTGTGGCCTCCATGCATTGTAGGGCCATCATGCGAGTCTCATCTAGACATTCTAAGTGCAAGCGATGGCATTGTAAGGACTTGTCATTCCGAAGCGTTCTTTGATAGCCACGTGCAAAGAGGGTAGCTCTAACTCAACAAGGAAGACAACTTCTGTACCATACACCAACTGGAAAGGGGTTTGTCCTGTAGTAGCCTTATGGGAAGTTCTGTATGCTCAAAGGGCCTTTGTAAGTTGATCAATCCAATCATGATAATATGCGGCGTCCTTGTCAGAATCGACCAAAGAATGCAATTGGTAACTTCAATTTGGCCGTTGGCTCTGGGGTAGTAGGTGTGGACTTACGATGGCGAATCTTGTACAGCTTTGTTAATTCTTCCATCATCTTGTTAAGAAAGTGCATACCTCTATCACTTACGAGCTCTAGGGGACTGCCAAAAAGGGTGATAATATTCTTATATAGAAACAGGACTATGCTGTTGTCATCATCCAGCTTTAGAGCTTTGGCTTCACACCACTTTGTAACATAGTTTATACAGATCAAGATGTATCTATTTTGTTTCCTTCTGGTTGGCAGATTGATGGGACCAGTGAAGTTAATTCCCCACTTCTCAAACCATTTTAGGGGAAGGATGGGTTGCAGTAGCATGGCGCTAGATTTGGTAGGCTTTCCCATTCGTTGACAAGCATCACAATGTTTGTAGTAGTCATAGGTATCCTTATGAGGGTTGGCCACCAATATCCAATGAGCAAGGCCTTTCTAGTTGTTACTTCTTCTACAAAGTGTTCACCACAGGGCTCGTCGTGGCATGCTTTTAGCACTATTCCAATCTCATCTCCTGCAGCACATCTGTGCAGTAATTCATCCTTGCCTTTCTTGTATAGAGCATCGCCTAACAAGGTATAAGGGGTTGATTCCAACAACTTCTTCTTCTCACGGCTAGAAATACTAGGGGGATATTGTTAAGTTACCAAGAGGTTGGCTATGTTTGTGAACCATGGGGTAATAGTTTTGACTAGAAAAAGGAAAGTATCAGGGAGGTCCGGATCATCCTGCTCTTCTTCATTGTTGAGGGATTTGCGACAAATGATTGGCCCCATGACATGGGAGCGACCGGGTTTGGTAACCACTTCAAAGTTGAACTCTTGAAATAGAAGGAGCCATCTCATCATTCTTTTCTTCACATTTTCTTTGTTCATCAAGAAGGACAAGGCCTCATGATCCATGTGGAATTTGAAGCGTGTCAATAGCAAGTAGTGTCAAAACTTCTCCAAGGTAAACACCATTGCCAAGCACTCAAGCTGCATCATGGTGTAGTTTCTTTCTTTGTCGGTTACCTTTCGGCTTGCATGATATATAGGTTGATCCAACTTTGAGGAGCCTTTTTGGCATAAGAGTACACTTAGGCCTTCCACTGATGTATTAATGTGCACATGGAACCCCTTCATTCAAATAGGAGGCAGGACAGGTGCTTCAATAAGGCACTGCTTCTTCGTGTTGAATGTCTTGTCATAATCAATGGTCTATGTAAACTTTGCATATTTTCTGAGGAGCTTATGTAGGGGGGCTGCCTTTGCCGCAAAGTGTGCAATGAATCTTCTGTAATAGCTCACATGGCCAAGGAATTCCCTCAATTTTTTGAGGTTGGTTGGCATTGTTAAAGCTACAATCTTCTTAATCTTGGTAAGGTATGTTGCTATCCCTTATGCATAGACAATGTGGCCCATAAGAACTCTTGAAGAGACTCCAAAGACGCATTTGTCAGGGTTGAGAGAGATCTCACACTCTCGACATCTATCAAAGCACTGCTCTATGTGTCCCCAATGCTCACGAATTAGGCTATAGACATAGAAGTCATCTAGGTACACCTCAATGAAATCATGCAGATGGTTTTGGAATGCGGGCATTATCACTCATTGGAAGGTCGTAAGAGCATTATAGAGCCCAAATGACATCACTTTATAAGCATAGGTTCTCCATTTTGTTGTGAAGGTTGTTTTGAATTGATATCCTTTTGCGATTTGGACTTGATTATATCCACTAAATCCATCCAAGAGAGAATAAAGATCACGGCATGCCACTGTGTCCAATAATTGATCTGTGAAAAAAATAGGAAAATGATCCTTCTTGGTCTTGGAATTCAAATTTTGAAAGTCCATACATATTCGTAGCTTTCCATTATTCTTGGGTACTACCACGATGGGCGAAACCCATTCACTATTGACCACTGGATAGATATACTCAACCTCAAGGAGCTTCAATAGTTCAACTTTCACTAGGGCAGAGTAATTTGGATTCATATGCCTCTATCTTTGCCTCACAGGCTTGGCATCAGGCTCTAGGTCAATGTGATGTTAACATACTCTAAGACCAATACCCTTCAAACCTTTATATGACGATGTAAACACATCCAAGTTCCCCTTCAGTAGGTTATGCATGACCGATAGTTCTTCTTCTAGACGATTGATCAGGTGACGTTTGGTACCATTTGCATCCATGAACATTGATTACTTTTCACCTTCCACTTCACGAATGAAGGTCCCATGGATCACTTTTGGATACAAATCTAACTCCTTTAAGGGAGTAGTCTCCTCTTTTGATGCTCCATTGGAACTCACGTCCTCTTTTAGTGGAGATTTAGCTTGCTCCTTGGGAAGTTGAAAGGGTATTAGGGTTGTTTCAAAATTGGTTTGAGGATGAATTACCTCTTGGCTTGAAAACTCGTCTTCCAAGGATGCATCCAAGAACATCATATAACATGAACTTTCTGAGTTCTATTTTGAGCTGTTAGACTAGTGGTTATTGGCAAGGTGCATCGTCATGGTCTTCTCTTGAGAAGGGTAACCTTGGGTGATAAGAGCCATTGTTGAAGAAAGGCTTATTCTGCTTAATCCATTTCTTATAGAGGTTTTGCATCTGATGTGATTCATTAGCCAGTCCAAATGGTACTGTAGTCATTTTGTCTAATAATAGGAAATCTTCCACTTTTGTAGCTTCTAAAACTTCTTCCTTATCTATGCCTTTTGCGAGTAGGATAGATTCTACTAGCTCGCTTTCATAGTCTTCTTCTTCTCTGTCTTCTTTGTCCTTTTCAGACTCTATATTTACCTCTATGGGGGCTCTGTAAGAGAAGAACATGTTTGTTATGTCCTCTACTTCTGCTTCTACGTCTGTCTCTATCTCCACATCTGCCTCTAGCTCTGCTATGGCCATGTAATAGGAAGAACAATATATCCATGCTTTTATCTCGCTGTCAGTGGTGACTTCATAAATCAATTTGGGTTCGGGCAGGAGGTATTCATCCATTGAGAAAGACTTTGCTTCTTTCGACAGTTGGCTTACAGTGCCCACTATCAGGGACTATGCCTGTGTTTTCTTAGGAAAGATTTGTTTGATAATCTCTTGATCTCCTGATGTGCCATGTGTTTCTTTGTCGGAGGAGTCTATTACAACTTCAATGGAAGTGGATCCATTGCCTTTTTGTGATCCATAAAACTTCAACACCACTTTGTTGGGTCCGCTGCCTAGGGTTAGGGTTTCTTTGAACCAATTTGTCTGTGCCGTTGCTTCAAAAACCCATGGTCTTCCCAACAGCAAAGGGTATGATGTTTTGTAGGAATTTGGTTTGACCACCAGATATGTCAGCCAATAATCTCTTCTTGCGAGGGTTGTCTTCATGTATGGGAGAATACCCAAAGGCTCAATTCTACCTTGGTCTACCAGTGTGATAAGCCACTATATAGGAGGATGCATTCCTTGCAAGCCTAGATCTTTCATTGTCACATCCATCATTACGTTTACTAATGAACTTTCATTAATCAATGCATCTAGTATAAAACATCTTTCAATCCATATACAAATCTTTGGGGTGCCAAGATCCAAGAAGGCGTTAGCCACATCCACCTCTTTCACAAGTCCTGGGGCTTTGTTAGGCTTAGTTGCTATTGAAGGAGAAATCCTTAGGCCTCTTCTTCTTATCAGTATGCTTTTGAATTTCTTTCAATAGTTAGGAGACAACATCAGCAACTATCGGAATGTTAGGTTAGGTTTGAAGGTGTCTAGGTCTTTAACTAATTCATATTCTTCGATTGGATCGGGCTTTTCCAATTAGCTAGGGAATGGGGCAACATCCACTTTTATCTTCCCTTTTTCTTCTAGGAGTGGTAACATCTGCACCTCTTCTTCTTTAGGAGGTACTTTGTCATCCTCTATCTCCTAGACCTCTAGTCCTGTTTCTACAACTATCTATATAGCTCTCTATGGCTTTATAGTGCTGTGTACTACATTGTTATGCTTTGCACTATTCTGTTTCTCCTTGGGAAGATTAAACTTCACTGATTTAGCAGAGGGAGTGTTCTCTTTTGGAACTGCATGTTCTCCTTTCTTTAGCACGCATTATTGCAGCAACTTCTAATTCCACCAAAGTGGAAGCAAGTTATTGAGTTTTTTGTTGAGTCTCAGGAGTAGCTTTTATAGGAGCTAGACTTGGATAGTCTTTTGCAGTGTGGCCTTCTCCTTTGCATTTACTACATAAGGGTTTATAATCTATAAACCTTCTAGGGTTTGGACAGTTTGGTGATATATGTCCCTTTTCTCCACATATGTAATACTTGACCTTTGATATCTAGCCATCACCAAACTGCCGTCCTTGTAACTTTGAGAGGGAAACCTCCTTGGGCCGAAATTAGGACCGAACTTTCTAGACTTTGGTCCAATGTCTTGCATTGTCATTTTGGACTCTAACAAGTTGAATCTTGCTTCTTCATCTTTCTTTATTCTTTCATGCATCTCCTTCAAAGAGCAAATATCCTCTATATGGTTCTTCCTCAAATAGTATGAACAAAAGGCTTAAGGAATGGTTGGTTTTTGGGTACATTCAACGGCTAAATATCCCGCTTGATGGCACTTTTCACACCATGTATTAGACTGCATCACGTCTTTTCCACTCCCTCAAGAGTGGATATGTTGGTTATATTCATTTTCAGTGTCTGTAGTTGTTCTGTGATCATGTCCATAAACTCCTTCTTTATGCTTGGAACTGAATTGGATAGGTAGTCCTTCAAATTTTCACCTCCTGGAGTACTTGCAATAGGGTTTTGGGAAGCCTTTGTAATCTTTGCATCCACTGGTTGGGTTGATCTAGAGGCTCCTCTATTCTAGTTTTGATTCAAAGCTCTTGTTGAGACTTGAGATTGTTGGTTTCAGTTGGTAGGGTTCCACTGTTGTTGAGTCGCCAATTGGGGGAATTGTTTGAGGCTATTGTTGTTGTGGTTGAACTATCATTTGGGATACCATTGTCTGCAACTAGTGTGGATTTGGTGCACTATACTACATCACTGTTTGCATTTAAGGGTAAGGTTAGGGAATTGTCCCTAGGATTGCATTTGATGGGTATGCCATTTCTGGCATGGGAGAAGGTAGGACTCCTCTTTCTGAGGTCATTGACAACCTTGGCTTGACTTCATCATACAGCCTTAAACCTTCCACTATAGCTTGCAAGTTGATTGGTCTTCTCAGTTCCACAAACGTGCGAACTTTTGGTTGTAGGCCTCTAAGAAAACTCCCTTTTGGATGCCTTCATCTAAATGATGATTGGTCCATCTTTTTAGTATGAATTCCATTCATGAGACATAGGCTTCCACCCGTTCGACTTAGGTTCATCAACTCCTCTCGCATCCGCTTTTCAAAACCTTCACGCCTGAATTTAGTGAGGAAGGCCAACGTCCCATGTGCCAAAAGTTCATGTTGCTTATCTTTCATATCATTGAAACGCCACGCCTTTGAAAGTGACATGGAATATTGCCAACCAATGCTCGAGGGTTCTAGCATTGTTAGCTACACATGCTACCATGAACTTTGCTACATGAAGATCTAGATCTTCATTGTACTCTCTCTTAAAGATGGGCAATAGGATTACATTTGCTAGCCTATCATCAATATTTCTAGGATGGATTTGACTAGGAAGGAGACCTTGAGTCGCTACGAGCACTTATGTAAAGAGTGCTGCTAGGGCATCAAAGGAGGCTTTTATGGCTAGCTTGTTCTTGGCTTTGATTTTTGCCTTCTCTCTTCTCATGTACCTCTAGACTCATTCTAGTGCTTGCCTCTTAATTGCATCATTCATCACAGAGTTAGCTCTACCCAGTTTGTATGTACTCCCAAGAGCAAAATCAAAAGGACTTCAGTCTCTAGAGGACTCCCTGACCAAAATTTCCTCTACTTCCTTCTTTTCAATGTCTCTAAATTCAACTTTCAGTCCACTACAGAGGGGAAGGTATTCAAGTCTGAAGGTATCAAAACTCATTCTTCTAAGCGTCGTTGTGGTGCCATAATCATAGTAATGCTAGTTTTTGATGGTTTCAACAATGTATGTTATGAAGAACACTCTGTCTACTAGCTTTCAGTGGGTTGCTAATTGGACAAATAGGAGATTGTCAGTGCACCATGTGTCCCACATATCCTGTTGTTAAGCATCCATGAACAAATTTCAACTCTTTTCTATCCTATTCTCGTGAACCTCCACTAACCATGACTCTTGAAGCTTCTTCATAATTTCACACTTGATGATGTCTGGAAACTTCTCAATGAATGCTAAATCTCCCATGGACGATCATTCTCTTTATTTCTGCACTTCGATTTGTTCCCAAACAACTTGCCACCAAGATACACATCTATGTTGCTTCAATAGAGAGAGAGGAAATAATCCACCACATAGAGCTTGCATCATGATGGTAATATGTTTTTGCCATTGTGGGATGAACTTCTTGTAGAAAGTAGCTTTGGCAATGAGAATCTCCAATTAATTCAGTGGTAGAAAAAATTTTGCAAGTATCCATTGAATTCTTCTCCTCTTGACAATGCCATTACCTTCATTTTCAGCCTCTTATAATGCTTGTTGATGGAAATTTTTCTTAGCTATGCACCAAAAACATGGAGTCCCAAGAGGAACACCAAGAAAACGGAGAATCTACTATAAGAATATCTATATTGTATCATCAACAAATATCTTTTTCATATTTGGTATGACCACAACAAGGAAAAGAGCACAAGGAACAAGAAATCTTTATGATGCAACTTCATAGAAACAATTCTCCCAAGGCTTTAACTTGAACAAAATCAATTATACTCTTCATATTCTTCATAGAATTCACTAAGAAACCACAAAGACACAAGAGAAGATACCAGTTTGAATGGAAATCATCACATAGTATTCTTTTTCAAGGGTTCCATAGCTTTCTCTCACAATCCCTCACTCATAGATACATTATTTTTCATAAATTTAACTCTCTCACTCTCTTTCTCTCTCACACATGCTCTTTCTCAATAGTACTATGATATAATTAAGAATAATCATCCATAACCCCTCGTTGGTTGTGGATACCCCTCCCAAGATGTATATTTGATATGAAAGGTCACTAGAGCCACTATAGTGTCTCTTTATAGCTCACTACTGTCACTATCACTTTAGTCTTTACTTCAAGTCTTTAGTAGCTACTTCTTCCACTTCTTTGAGCTAATTTGAACTTATATTCATCTCTTCCCATGATTGGAAAACTTTTTCAAGCTACACTTGTATCCCATATCACTCTTACAAAGGCATATAGAATAGAACATAATAGAGACAAAGGCTCTATAGACGATCAATAGAGGGTTAACACAAGGCATCAAAAAGTCCTTAGCTCAAATTAAATCACTCAAAACCATCAAGAATCAATCAATAAGCTTCCAAACACTCTCAAACTTCATCAATCATTATTCCAACCCTCCATACAGAAGGAAAACAATGCGAAACAAAAGGTCAATAAACTCAAACAAAACCAATCAAACACTAACAAGACATTACCAAAACATGTCAGACCATCATATCTTCACTATAAAACATCATGAGCTTCCAAAACCTAATCAACCTCATCCAAAACACTCTCAAACACTTTGAAAATAACTAAACATGATATAAAATCCATAAAAAATCAACCAGAAAATCAAGTCATTTCAGCCCTCAACACCATGTCCCAACTCAAGCATGCAAAATCCAACCATTCACCCTCAATACACTAAGCGATATGTTATTAGATGTATGGTGCACCTCAAAGCTATCAACCTAGGTCATCAACTTAGTACCTTGGTCACAAAGGGTTTACATCAAGCTATTAAGCTCCCTTAGTCAAAAGTAATCACATAGGTATGATATTCATCCTTCCATGATATGGTATCATAAACAACTCCATGATGATACACTCGCTTCTATTGCCAAAATATTAAAGCTCCAACCTGAATACCTAATCATGGTTCTTACAGCAAGCCAAAAATCTAGGGTTACTTCTAATAGGTATCTCCAAGGAAAATCCTTCTACTCATGTAAGAAAACCTTGGAAGTCTCTCGTGCTAAAGCACATGAAGTACAGTTGCGAAATCCATTCAAATTTATCATGCCAAAAGCCACAAGTCGAGTCCTTTCATTGCTTTTTATAGCCCACCCATGTGACATCAACCCATACTTAGTCTAGTTTGGCCTTCTTTAAAAAGCCTCACATAATTAGCTACTCCCAATCCAATAGAACATTCATGTCCATTGGGGCAAAGCCTTACTGGGTGATGAAAAGAACCTTCCTCCTTGTACAAAGAAGGTTGGCTTACAATTTCTTCCTTTATCTAATAGTCTTTCACCATTGTCATTATTTAAGATTCGTGCTTTTTGAATTTGTATCCATTCACTCCTCTTTATGTAATTTTCCATCCAACTTTGCCAATGGATAGGTATCATTACCATAACTCCTCACAAGTTTGAATGGTCTCTCCCATCTTACTTGGAATTCTTATTGGGAAGTAGGGTCTTATTTGTTGTTGTATCTCATCACCAAACTACCTTCTCTTATCCCCTTGTCCTTATATCCCTAATTCCTCATTTTACAATGTTTTTCTTACAATTTCTCATAATGTTCCAAGGCTAAACTCTTGTCCAATTGCATTGCTTGTAGTTGCTATAGTCTCTCTTTATAATCATCCCCATTTCCATTGTACATCCTCATAAATAGCTCACTCCAATGAATAAACTTGAACTTCAACTGACAGAAGAGCCACTTTCCCAAACACCAATTGGAATGATGAAGAATTAGTACCACTTTTCACCAATATCTTATAAGTCCACAAGGCACTTGGCAACTTTAGATCCCAACTCTTCTTCTTCTCCACAATCATCTTGATAGTCTCATAAGCTCCCTATTGAATCTTTCAATCGTACCATTCATTACATTGAGGATAGTAAGGGGTGCTATACATATGACTAGAGAACATGAACAAGTCAAGATACACACAAACCATACATTTGTAGGCCTTTTTCTCCTCTTTTGTCAATTCTAGACTAAGGTTTGTCTCCATCAAAGCCCAAGTTCAAGGGGACATTGTTCTTAATAACTCATTAATCTCTTATGCCCTACCATCCCTGTCCTCCTCCTCTTCTAATGTGATCATAAGAATAGTTTTTCATTCCTCTAAGAC
This sequence comes from Lygodium microphyllum, assembly GCF_053477565.2. NCBI lineage: Eukaryota > Viridiplantae > Streptophyta > Polypodiopsida > Schizaeales > Lygodiaceae > Lygodium > Lygodium microphyllum. The sequence goes on from NC_141160.1 coordinate 116,306,880, forward strand.
AATAGTAGATACTTTATATTCAAAATCAATGTCCAATATCTCTATGTCATCGTCATTTCTTCTATTTGAGAGCTTCCAATGCATTGGATACATGTCTCCTTTTTTGGGAAAATATGGGCATTTAGGGCTCAAATAGCCCATTTCATTATAATTTATCATGATCTCTATTCAAACTTACTCCTAGTTGCCTTATATCTTTACCATAATCCTTGCAACTCCATGATATCCATGCTACTCTCCTCTAAGATTCCTCCATGACATGAAATCTTAGATCTCATGGCTCTTTGGAGATATTCTCCATCTTATCTATCATTAAAGGATTTCCTTTTAGAGGGACTTCAACACACAGTACTTTGAAGACTTCAACAAATGCACAACATCCTCATCTTTGGTTCCAAAGAACATACTAAACTTCATCGCATTGAGATCTTAAGAAAGCTCCTAAGCGAGGGTACCAAAAGGGTGTGAGACTAAAAAGGAAAGAAATATGAAACACCATCCAAGAACCAATCACCCAACATAAACTCCAACTCAACACAAAAATGCCAACACCTCAAATTTAAAAAGTAAAATTGATACAACATCACAACCTTTATTGCCATGATTAGTGGAATGTGGTATATAAGGTCGTGTCCATGTTGGAACTTACTCTTTAACGAAATTGATATCTACAACTCTAGGAGGGTAATTCTTTGGCGAATTCTTCTCTTTAGGCACAATGAATATAAAGCAACTCTTCACATTTAACATAATGCAACCTTCAAATTTTAGTTTTTCATGCAATAAAATCAAGCTCACAACCCTAGGCTTACACACCAAGAGCATTGGCATCACATTCTTCTTCAATCTAAGCAAAGCGAGTGACTAGAATCCCTCAAACCACCTTTGGAGAGGTCTCAACTCTAAGACACTTCCAACTTGCAAGAATCAACTCCATGAGCCACCTCCACACCACCACAAGTATAACTAACCCTTTGATACAAGAACATACAACATTCTTTAGCTCCACATCTTTACAATCTTCCTTCCTTCAAGCACCAACACAACTGTTTAGCCTTTCTCTAAGTACATCTCCACCATCTCTACAAAAAGCTCTCTCTCTCTTCTCTTCATGGTTGCCTCTAATGCATTCATGAGCCACACCTCAACTTTGTTATCCCCCACCCCAAGTCATTGCTCGTCCTTATGTGCCCTTGGGTGGAACCATAAACACCATGCTTCCTTTAGCCTTTGATAAAGTTTTCCTTATCCTTTTCCCACTCTTTCTCTTTAAGGCCATAGTTAGCCTTAGTAAAGTAGGACTTCAACTCCATGTCTTTGCTTTTTGTGCCTAGATTTGTGTTCACTAGACCATCGACATTATCATTAGTTCCTTTCTTGTGTAGCTTGTCATCATTTTAAGTAGCATCATCATCTTGATTTCTTTTCTAAAAAGTAACCCAATTTGCTTTTCCACCAACTCGCTTTCCATGCCACCATCCATGGTAAATCCAAGGTATCCATGCCACATAATCACATCACCAAATTAGCATATGGACAAGACCACCTTGCTTCTTGTGTCCATGTGCACCAAACTAAGGTGCACCCCAAGGTTGTTACATAGGTCATCAACCTAGTGTGGTATTGGTCAACAAAAGTTTACATTGAGCAACTAAGGTTCCTATAGTCAAAAGCAATCACATAGACATGATATTTGGATTTACATGCTATCACAAACACCTCCATGATTATACACCTAATTCTATTGTTAAGATGTTAAAGCTCCAGCCTCAATACTCCATTGTGGTCCTTGTGCCAAGCCAAAAACCCATAACTCCTTCTATAGATATTTGTAGATAGCTTCAGGCCTTCTTGTGTGGCTAGCCATTTTTTTTAGCATCACCATCCTACATTCTTTTCCCAAAAGTAATCTAAGCTTCTTCTTTGATCAACTTGCTTTCCATGTTACCATCTACACTATTTTGGGCTAGCCATGCCACCTCACCACATTGCCAAACCATCATATGGGCAAGCCACCTTGCTTCCCATGTCCACATGTGCTTCAACTAAGGTGCATCCCAAAGTTTTCAACCTAGGTTATCAATTTAGTACCACATCGATCAAGAAGAGTTTACATGAGGCAATAAAGCTCCTCGCGGTCAAAATTGGCCACATGGACATGACATTTGTTTGAACTTCCATGTTATCACAAACAACTTCATGATGATACACCTACTTCTTTTGCCAAGATATTAAAGCTACAACCTCAATACTCAATCAAGTCCTTGTGCCAAGCCAAAAACCTAGAATTCCTTCTAGAAATATCCATAGATCCAAGAAAATGCATATTAGACATGGGAGAAAACCTTGGAATTCTCTCTTATCAAGCATAATAAATCTAGTTGCTAAAGCATCCAAATATAGCCTTCCAAAAGGCACAAAATTATTCCTTTTATCGCACAGCCTACCTATGTAACACTATCCTATCCTTGTTTATTTTGGCCTTCGAGAGAGAACCTCACAGCACTAGCTAATGATATAACTTAGGGTCAAATTGATTGCAAAAAGAGAGAATATCTTAGATTCTTTGATAGATGAAAGCTCCAATTTCAACATTCTAACTTACAATGCATGAATTGAAATTGGACAACCTAAGATTTTGCAAACAAAGTCAAGATCCAATCTATATGGGGAAAAACTATGCTCTCCCTTAGGGAGTTTAAAATATTTTTTAATAGTGGAAACTCAAAGAATACCATTCATACTCTTTGTAATTCCACACCAAGAAGATGTTGGGAAAGAAATCTTGCTAGGAAGAAACTTCAAGTAGATAGCTAAGTGCTTGATGGATAAAGAACACATGTTAGCTTTCTTAATATCAAAGTTATTACTTCTTTTAGTAAAGGAGACATTGCATATCCTCAAGCGAAGGGCAATTGAATTGCATTATGTGATCGATCACAATCTCTATAGATAGGGGTAAGAAAGTGCTCAAGAAACTACTCGAGGAAAAAAATATAAAGAAAACTTTTAGTTAGATTATTTCAAAAGAAAAAGGCAAGGGAGCTCTAAGTGGTTACCTAAAGTCACCATTGTTTGACAAGGCAATTGCTTCAAATTATGCCACTAAGAAATGAAAAATTACCACATCTATAAATTCCACAAGGCCAAAAACTTTTCATCATAGGTACAAATGAAAAGTTAGCTTCATACTATAATGGGTCCCCAAGTCCTATGACATGCTTAAGGCTAATATGTCAGAAAATATGGATCTAGTTACCTAGATCATCCAATCTAGTTCATCCATCATTTGAGCCCATTAGAATCCACGTTGAAAAATCTTGAGATCGCCACTAAAGCCTACTAGAATAAACCATGTCTGCTAGCACCACCTCTAAAATCCTAGTTGTGGCCAAACATGGAGAAGATTGGACCATGTGCATGTCAATGACATCTGTTGATGAAGTTCAACCAAGAAGCATCACCCCCTCTCTAGATGAAAACCTACTACTAGGGATAGTTGTATCAACTGAATGGGAGTGAAGAGAACTCAAACAAGTCACACAAGATGTATCCAATTGGGAATGGATGAGCATGTCCCTAATTCAACCAAAATATGATAGTTATGAGCCATTGATGGAACTAGAGAGAAATCTTACCAAATTAAAACATTAGAGATAGACTAGCATGGGATAGGCATGCTACTAGCAAGGAAAGGTGGCTCAAAGAAGAGGGAATAAAGCTAGTATAGAAGGTAAAATACCTTAGAGAATATGCATTCCTAAATAAATCATTGATATCCTAAGAATTCCCTTCTAAAATTACCAAAAGGGTTAAGGGATACATAGCCTCATCACTAATACCACTATCCCTGATATAAATGGTTGATGGGTGAGACAATGGCAAAACATGAAGGGCCTTGCAAAGTAGAAGGAGAATGGAGCTAATCTAAACTTGCCTATGTTAAGTGTGGGCAAGGAAATCCATGTTAGGCTAGTCTTCATTAAGCTAAGGCTAAGTATCACCACTACGATTGGCTATGCTTGCCTATGCTAAGTGTGGGAAAAGCCCTACTAGGCTTGGCAACACTTAGGGTAAGCTATATTGGGCTTCACTAAGCTTATGTGAAGCATAATTGTATACTAAATATAAGCCATGACAAGCCATGCTAGGATTACAATAGAATCAAAATAGAGACACGCATGCTTGCAATTAGTAGCTAAAAAGCCTATGATTGTGTACTTATGGAACACCCTTGAGCCTCTAAATAGGGTCTATAACCACCATGGCCAGTAAAAGTAAAATAGAAAAGGCATCCACACCAAACTACAAATAAGAAACACAATAGCAATAGCCTATTTGAAATGGATCCCAAAAAAATACTAGCCACATTTCCAAAGAAGAGGTAAAACTAGTTGCAAAAAACATGCAATCCTCCTAAGGAAGGTAAAGCACAAACTTTTACTTCCAACAAAGTCACAAATCCACCACAATAGTCCTCCATGACTATCAAAAAACTAATATACATTGAACAAGTTGAGTGATTCCATGAAATTAGATTCTCAAAGTTAGTTGGCAAGCTTAATTGAGGATTCCAATATAAACATTTTATCTCACCACCAAAGCCTCCATAGGACAAAAGCTTGAGTTGATCAAATGATCATTTGTGGAAATGGCAAAATGAATGGCCAAAGAACAAGATGAAACCTTCATAACGTGGCTTACAAAAATTGAAGACACATTACTTATTCTTGCATGTGTCTTTTGCGCAATCCAACATCTAAGTGCTCCCTGAAAAGTAAAATGTCTTAATAAGTATGGCAATGATGTGGGAAGAATAACAACACATCTTTGATCACCGCTATAAAAATTTGAACAAACTTTTGCGAGTTGTATCCCAAAATGGCATGAGGTTAATCCCTTTGTATACTACAAGACTCTATGTTAAAAGCATGGATAAGCAATTAGAATGAAAAGACAATGATGAGCGATGGAGCCCGTTTGAATAGAAATAGCACACCATTTGTGATCTAATTGCCCAAGTCAAATATTGATAAATGTTTAGCAAACAAGAGCCATAAAGGCTTCTTAGTGTGATCTGACATATGTGGCATCCGTTGCTCTTAGAGTGTTGGCCATTATCCAAAACTTTCCTTAAAAATGAAAATTAATATAGCATCCTCAGCTCAACAAAATGCTAGAAGAGGTACACATAGCTAGTATAATGGGACAAGTAGACATGATTTTGGATGTTACGTTTATATTTCACTCGTGTCTAATGCTTCGCACATGTTAGATGTATATGCAACCCTCTGATAGAATTCAAACTTCTATGATTGGTTAATCCCTCAAGCTAATCGAATCAGTATTTTATACAATCCATTCTTTTTGTGCATAAATAAAAAGCCACTTTTAACTGGTATATAAATAAATATGTAACAAAAACCACTTGACACAAGAAAACTAATGTGCAAACATACATGGTACCTTGCAACACTAAGAAGTGCCACGCTTTTTTGGCTTACTCTCTAGCATATGCTAGAATATAGTCACATGAAAGGACTAGGATTCCTTTGATATTCTTAAAAGCCATGTGTAGGACATATTGTCTAGAATGATGATTGAGAAAAGACTAAATAGTTTTTGGATAAAAAACTGCATGATGTGATTGCAAGGCTATAAGAATACCTAGGTAACACTAAGAGTGCATATCAGAGAAAGGAAGGGGGCAAATAATAAAGTTACTACAATAGTTCTATTGTAGCTCTTTAAACACAAATAATCTATAAGGAACTTAACAATCCTCACAATGCATCCCCTATATAAAAAAGACCTTACCTTGGAGAGGAACAAATGACAATCTCTTTAGAATAACTTAAAACAAAGAGAAGGAATAAGTTGCTTAGGAAGAAAATGGAGGATGAAAAAAGGAAGAGAATAATTAAGGCCAAAAGGAAGGAATAAATTAAGAAGAAAGCGTAAGACAAGACAAAAAGCATAGGAAAGAAGCTAGACAATATATATAGGGAAAAAGAAGGAGAATTGAGGGTAGCATTAGAGAAGTTAGGTAGAGAACAAGAAGCTGCCTAAGCTTAAAACTAAAAAGAGCTGGAATGTACTCAACTCTTTGTGTTGGTTGTGCCAAGCAAGTTTTGCCTATTGCAAGAGGAGCAATCACGGGTCAATCACTCCAATATGACTATGGATATTCAAACATTTATAGAGGACTATGAAGGACTACTAGACTATTTTTTGAAGAATAGATGAGAAGAGAAAAAGACTCTTTATAGTGATAATGTGAATGGTTACAAAAGACCCAAGAAGAACCACAAACAGTGCAAGAAAAGGAAAGGAGAAGGTCCTTGAGGTAATACCATCCACTTGGCATTCTATCTTAGGAGATCATGGATTTCCTATCATAGGGCCAAGCCATAATTCTCAATCAACTAACTAAAAAGATTGAAAGTATAGAGAAAAGATCTAGTAAAGACATAACTATAGTCTTCATTGTTAAAAGACCATTTGACAATAGCATTAAGACTAGTAGATACACCAAAGTTCCAAGAATTGAAGGTTCTATCATTGTTCTAGATTAGCTCTATGAGAAACTACAAAAAGATAAAGACAAAGTGGTTAAAGAAAGGTAAGAGATGCAAAGGTTACTAGATAAGGAGGAAGCACTACATCAAGCAAATAAAAATAAAGTAGCTAGTAGAGAGATTCTTGAGGCAACTTAGGAAATCAATTCTGTGAAAGACAACTTGTAGGAGTAAGAGCATATAGATCAAAGTCAACAAGAAGAACTTAGCCGATTGAAGGAATAATAAATAAAGCAACTATCACTTGATGGATAATATACTAGACTTCAAGAATAGCTATCTTAGAAGAAAGTTGAGATTGCCAAGCTTACCACAAGCTTACTTCACCTATAGCACTCTCAAGAGGAGTTGTTATTAGTTTTCAAGGGTTTACTAGAGATCATGTGGGAGTCCTTGCTATATTCAACCAAATTTTTGAAAGCTAAGCCAAGAAAACATAAGAGAATATGAAGATATTAATCAAAATGCTAATCTTAGATCTCAATTGATTGACTCTAAAAATAGAACAATTGAAGGAACAAGAGAGGTGATCACAACCCACTTCATGTTCATTTAATGGGACATGTATTTAAAAGCTATAAATATTGGGGATGATGTAGAGAGCTTACAATGGAAGCTAGCAAAAGCTAGAGTAGCTCTTTGGTATAATTTCTGCATTATAACAACCAAACCATAGATAGAATGTGTCAAAAAAAAATCATTAAAACTTATAGAGATACTAGATATATCGATCAGGAGATCCAAGGCCATGGGCTATGTCACAATATCAAGAGGACCATTAAGTTATAGTGAAAGCCCATAAGAAGTAGAATAAGGACCTAAAGAGACATTAGAACAACCTACAATGGCTTCACCACTCTTAATGTTTGATGACCAGTGGAACCTTGATTAAGAAGATAGGTTCCAGGAGTAAAGAGCACACTGGTGAGGATCTTAGTGAAGAATTTCCACAACCTAACCCAAAGGTTGTTAGACACATGCTTAAAGTTTTCACATCTTCAATCTAGCGTGTGCCTCATGAGACACCCTTAGAGATGCTAGAGTTTGATGAGTTATAATAATTTGAATGCCAACTAGGGAATTTGAAACTACATAATTTGGGGCCAATATTCCCATCATCTTTGATATCATGATCCCCCAAGACCTCAAGATAGGGCTTTTCACTTCCAGGATTGATAGAATCATGAAGAATATATATGGGAGATGATTCAACCAAATTAATAAAGAAGCATTTGTCACATCAACCAAGGATAATGAAGCTTGGAGATCTAAATACACACTTAGGATAAAGGAAGCATACAAAGTTCAATCAACATGGAGAAGAAATATTCTAGACACTAATAACCATGCATGGTTTGCCTTTTGCAAGATTACAACAAAGGAGAGAGGGGATCTTATGTGCTTTCCTTTCCCAAGGTAGCATGATGCTTCATTCCACCTTGATAGACATTGGAGATTCAACTTTCCAAATATTTTGAGCATAAATGGTAGGGACCTTGCATCAACTTACTTGTTCTAGTCAAGGGGACATGGTACAACTATTTTTTGCCATTGTCAAGACTTTCACAAATTGTTTAGACCCAACTTCCTAATACCTACAACTACCTTCACCTACTCATACCTCTAGTTTGATAAAGGTCAATTAAGTATGAGGATCAATGACACTACTATTCTTTGAATTCGGGTTGACCAAGTTGCCATGGATAGCTCATTCCTTATCGGCAATTTTGCCAATATATAGATGGCCTGAAGTTGTTGGAAGATATGTAGAGAGTTGATTCACTTGTTTCTCTCACTCTTTCCTCCCATAATCTCCTGTACAAATTCAATTAACAACAAAAGTTACCTAATGAGAGCACAACTTGCCATGCTTAAACCCTATGATCACTTGTCAAGGAGTAGCCTCAAAGAAAATAGAGAGAAAAAGAAAAATAGAGAAATGCAAAAACATAAGCAACTAAAGAGAGCAAAAGCTCCACCCTTACCTAGGCACATACATTGAGCACTATAAATAGGAGTCCTTGAGTTGGGATGTCCAATGGCCTCGATCAATTGGCTCCATCTCTAACCCCTTAGCCCATCTTCTCCACATCACAAATTCAAGGCACAACAAGGATAGGGGAATCTCTGGCTTGCTTAGTAGACCTATCATTATGAATTCCACCACATAAACCACTGCCTTATGAATGAGGTCCGGGTTCGATACAAGAGAGAATTAGCATGAGAGAGAGAGAGAGAGAGAGAGAGAGAGAGAGAGAGAGAGAGAGAGAGAGAGAGAGAGAGAGAGAGAGGGAGGGAGGGAGGGAGGGAGGGAGGGAGGGAGGGAGGGAGGGAGGAAGAGAAGAATCTTGCAGCCTGAAGGGAAGGAGAAATTTAACGCTCAAAAGGAGAAGAATAACTTTTTAGAAGAAAGAGATTGTGAAGCTGAAGCTATCAAAGCCATGGAGCATGATAGCAGAGCTATTGAAGTTAATGGGCTGATACAAGTTCTCAGTTTTCAAATGATGGTAATAAGAGTCTTCTTTTTGTCTTGTTTTCTTCTACTATTGCATGGGGCAGAGAGTATGCAGATCTATTTTGAGGTATGGTTATGAGTGAAAGATAGCAGAGGGTTGTTCTTCATCGGGTTGAGAGTGATGTATATTAGTTGTTGCGTGAGGCTTCCTGTTAGCAGAGAAGAATATAAGTAAAGGATCTCTACTTCTAAAATTGGGTATGTGGTAGAGAATATGTATTATGGGCAGATGTTGAATGCACCAACTCAAGTTAGTGGAAGTTTGAAGGATTTGCAGCCAGGAAAATGATGAATCAGAGTTTATAAAGTTTGAAGCTCCCGCAACTCTTCATCAATGCAAGATATGTTGATATGTATCTACTGGTATGCTGAAATGACAATCTGAAATCAAAGAAAGTGTCTCTCCATTTGCAAGTTTGTATTATTGAAACAGAGAAGTTGTGTTTGCTATATAGAGCAGCAATAAATCTAGCACTGCAGGTTGTGCAGAGCTATTTGAGGACAGCAAATCAAAGAATTTGGCTCTAAGTTTTTCTAGAGAGTTCTAAATTGGAAAGAGAGATACAACTTTCCTTTTTGAACCTTGGTGATTCGAGATCTAGTTAGAAAGTTATGAACCGTTCTGTATAGTGCTCTATGAGGCAATTTATGTGCTCTATGAAGAAACATGTGAATTCAGCAGCATCTACATCACCAACTTGGTTTCCCATGAAATTCATCATGACTATTCATTGCTATATTAGTGTAAACTCTATTTTATTGCAATAATGGAATGTCTACAATAGTGAAATGCTTGTAGCAACTGTATTGGAATTGAAATAAAGCTTTGGTTAGCTGTGTATTTGGTTTGTATTTATGTGTGCTTTGAGAAAAGAGGAACAAAAAGGATCTACAATTGATTTTGCACTAATTGAGGCAAGCATGCTTTGTGGGTAGTTTATTGCGTGGGGTTGCCATCCCTAAAAAATAGGAGTTGGGCGAATCTAAAAGCTCGTGTTGTCATAGTCTCTGCCATGGTTGTTTCAACATCAGATTCTCTCTAAAAATGGTAATTCGAAGCTTGAAGGTTTAAATTGCTTAAGTATTGAGTTGAAGTCTCAGTGAGGAGTGAGTGATTAGAAATATTTGATCATGTGTTGAGTGGTGCTATCTCGTGGGTTTTGTTGAGGGAGGATCTTCGGTCTTTATCCTGTGGTGTTTTCTTGGGGGTTGTTGAAGGCTGACTACCCAATTCACCTACCACCATGTCTACAATTCCTTTCCTTGTGGTATCGCCTCGACAAGACAGCGTGCATTTGAGTGCCCTCCCAAAAAGCATTGACATGTAAGGATTTTGGCACTAAGTGCAGCATTAGACTCGGTATTTGCGTTTCTATGTTGTTCTTGTGTAAGTCAGCACGGCAGCTTGCTCTATTAACCCTTCAATCCACTGTTTCAACTCTTGCCACTGTGTTCGATGCTGCCTAAGCAGATCTCCTAGGCTTAGAGTCACCAGGGTGATCACTAGAGTGTCGAGGAGGTTGCTAGCTGCTTTGCTGCTCTCCTATCCTTGCATTTCCTAGCCAGTGGCCTTGATTGATCCACTAGCCTGTAGCGTTTAAGCCTTGTCTAAGCAACATTGCTTATGGTGCAGTTGCATCTCTCGATGTTGGTCATGGAGGCGACATTGGCATGCTTATGCTTGAGAGAACATCAATCTCGTCTTCTAATATGGGCTCAACATCTTTTAAGTATTCTTGGGCTTCTTTCACCCACTCCTTCACTTTTTTTATGGCTTCAAGTTAGCGCTACAGGTTGGGGTACTCTGCGACCTTTGCACTTCCCTTCTCAGTCGTCCTTGGAGCTAACGTTTCTATTTCTACGTTTGTCACTTTCAGGCAGTGTTGTAGCACTCTCTATTTTCAGCGTGACCTTTGCGCCTGGTTGCTTCTTTCTTCTTTTGCAGCTTTTCTTTCTGATTGAGGCTATGTCTAAGTTGATAGACCCTAGCAATGATATGCCAGCCTACTTGGTATGTGCACAAGTCATGACATGCAATGGGATAGGCGTGGCCTCCCCGTCCAGTGTCTCAACACTGAAAAACCCCAATGGGTTGATGGATTATTTGCCAAATTAGAGGATGGCCTCCATCTAGGGCAATCAACAAAGAGATGTGTGATTCTGCATTCAGTGTGCATCTCAAATTAGCCTTGTATCGATTTTCTTGCTCCCTTTCAAGGTAGCACAAAGAGACATGTCTTGGATGAGAGCAAGTCCAACTGGCTCTTGGGTCTGCCCTCCAAAGCCTCTACTTTTTCCTCTAACTAACGCTACCACCAGTACTGGTCAATAGTCCATAAGGACTGCTTTGCCCTCTTCATCATACGAGATGTAAGGGTGCACGTAAGGCTCTTCATAGTTCGGCTCCTCCATGTAGTAGATTGGAGTGTCACTCGATGGATGGGTCACGTAGGGTCCAAGTGGTCTAGGTATGCCCGTAGGGTTTATCTCCATCCTAGGAATGGTTGGCTTAGCATCATTGGGTGCTAGGAGAACCAATGGGGCTCCCCTTCTGAAGAAGTTTGGCGACCTATTCTCTAGGTAAGGTTGATTGTATGATTGTGAGTACAAGAGTCTCCTGGGAAATCTGTAATGCATAGCATCGTGGCCGAGAACCTACCACAATTGGCGCAAGGTTGGGACTTAGGGTCCTCACACTCGGCAGGTGGTTTCCACCACAACACATGCATTGGACGTGAGTGTGTGTTGGTCATCTCATCATCTTTTTGTAATCTAGCTAGCTCCATCTTCATCTCTATTAGCTCTTGGCTTGAGTCAGCACCCTTTCCTTTATCCAGAGTAATTGGGTCTGATCTTGGGCACCTATCCCTTTTTCACATGACTGGCCATTTTGGCAAGGTCCTCTTTTCCATTTCCATTCTACTTGCCCTATTCTTTAGTCTATGCCGCCTACCTTTTACATTTTGCATAGGAGGGAGCCTGGTGCTCTTTTACAACAGTTTTTAGGGCGCCTTGCATTTAAAAATGATTTTTTTGCCTTTGACTTGATTTTTGAGGCCGCCCTTGTGCCTTGCTTATTCTCCATCCTACTTCTTCCATTGCATCCATATTTTACTTCTTTTTCTTCCTAGGGTTAACAATATTGCTAGTTGCATTACATATCTTGATTGCTACCCGAATTTCCTTGGCAATGAGAGCTTGTTGTTTTGGATTTTTACCTATAGTTATTACAACTCTTTTGCTATAGTTTTATGGATGGAAATGCTAACATTTAGTTTTGAGTCTATTATTTGAGAATAGACACTTGGTTTGAGCATTCTAATGCATTTATTTTGCAAACAACCATACATTCTATTATGGCCCACTTCTTGCATTCAATTTTGGGTTGATTTACTATTATTATAGTAGCCCATTCACTCTTTTCTTTGCAATTAATGACATCTACTTATGGGAATAATGCCTATTTCAACATAGACAGGTTGGGTGGCAACAACTTCAATTATTGGAAGATCGAGATATGATAATTTTTGGTTCAAAAGAAGAAAAATAGACAACTAAAATGAAAATGTATAAAGCCCAAAGAGTTTGATGCAGAGGTTTGGGCTGATCTTGGCAAGTTATGCAAGTCCACCATTATCTTATCTCTACCAAAGTAGGTTTATTTTAATATCATTGAGACAAGAGTGGTGCTTGGGAGTTATGGGAGAAAATATGTGGTCTCTATGATAAACAAAGGCTTGTTTCACAACTATATTAGCTTAAGAAACTCATGTATCTTCATATGAAGGAAGCCACACATATGTCCACTCACTTGAATGAGTTTCATTCCATTTCTAGTCAACTTACTTCATAGGGGATTACCTTTGAGAAAAATGTCAAGGCTATGTTTTTGCTTGTCACTCTCCTTGAGTCTTGGAATACATTCTGTATTTCCATACTTATTATGCTTTTGTATATGGTTTTATGCTCAAAGATGTAGAGGGTGGCTTACTTATACTAAGGAAGTAAATAGAAAGAATATTGATGTAGCCCACACCTCTCATGCACTTACTAATAGAGGCCATAATGATAGCAAATATGGTAATTACTATCATGGCAAATACACACAACAAGGTAAGTCAAATTCTAGGTCTCATGGGTAGGGTAAGGTCAGAGTAAATCCCATGTACCCAAGTCATCTCTTACATGTCCTTATTGCAAGAAACAAGGTCATATTTGGCCACATTGCCATAAAATGTGCTAGGATAGACTAGATAAAAGCAAGGGAAAAGCGTAGGATGATGCTAAGACTTTTGATAATCATAGCATCACAAATTCTACTATCAATATTGAGGAGACAATTAGAGTACAGTTTTGATGAGTACATTTTGGATGCTTCCTCACTTGATGTCTAGTTGAGTCGGTCCTCTTTCTCTCAATGTTGATTGCTTAAGTCGCAGGCTTTCTTTCATGTGGTCTTGTAGTATGCTTGGTTTTATATCTATCCATAGGTTCTATGAGACTAGGAGATGATTATATTTGTGACATTACTATCATTGGTGATGTTTGTTTGCAATGTGGTATTTGGTACTTCATTTGTGTTGCATTATATATGCCATGTGTCACCTTTGACTAAAAGCCTTATCTCTGCAAAACAGTTAGATGATGCTAGGTATCATGTTTCTTTTGGTGATTTTGCATGGAAAATCGCTCATGGAAACTTCATTTTGGCTAGAGGTGCCAAGATGAGCTATCTTTATCCATTGTATTTGTTATTATTGATCATGTATTGGCTATGATTGATCTTCTGCATGTATCTATTTGGCATCCCTATCTTGGGCATTTGCACCTAAAAGGAATGACAATTTTTACTCGTTTGCAATACCTCCCACCCTAGACTTTTCATGTTTTGATTCATGTGATCATTGTTAAAGATGTACATATTTGTAATAATGTGCATAAAAAGTATGCCACTATGTGCATGGTTGAGATTTTAGCTTTTGTTCATTTGGATATCTGTGGTCCCATGCCTTGTCAATCCTTGGGTAGTGCAAAGTATTTTATTACAATCATTGATTATTATTTGCATAAATTCTTGGGATATTTCATAAAGTAGAAGTCAAAACGTTCACCCAATTTTTAACACTTTCTTACTATGCTTAAGAATGAGTTTGGGTATAGGTTGAAATTCTTAAGGTTTGAGAATGGGATGAATATGACTCTAAGGCATTTTAGTAGTTTTGAGATGAGAGGGGTATTAAGTACTAGTTGGCCACCCCTTGCACCCAACCCCAAAACGGTGTTGTAAAGCGCATGAATAGGACTATTTAAGAAAGGTATGTAGTATTCTTAGTCGGGTGGCTTACCACATATATTTTGGGATAAGGCAAATTCCTACTATTGCTCACTTGATTAATAGATCCAAATACACTACTCTTAGTGGTAGATTTGTAGGGGAGATATGGTTTGAAAAACATTCCTCATATTCCCATTTACGAGTCATTGGATGCGAGGCCTTCTGCCATATTCCTAAAGACAAATGCAACAAGATAGATCCAAAGTTCATTAAATGTATGTTTCTTAGCTATGGTGATGTAGATGAGATGACTTCCGCTATCCTCAAGGGCCAATCTTTTAGCACTCCAAATGGTTTTACCTTCATTCCATTAGCCAATGTGACATTAAACCTTCTGGTCTCCACAAGTGGGTTACCCCAAGCCTACAGGATTGCATGGCTGAGTTGCTCCTATGTTTACAATTCCCTTTCTTGTAGCATCTCATAATGCATTGATAGGCAAGACTGCGTGCACCTGCATGCCTTTTCAAAAAGCATTTACGTGCAAAGACCTAAGCACTAAGTTTAAGGTTAAGCTTGGTATGTGCATTACTGCATCATAGTCAGGCAAGTCGGTCATGCCAAGCTCGTCATGTCATTCTACCCACTGCTTCAACCCTTGCCATAGCATTTGGTTCTGCCTAAGCAACTCTCCCAAAGATAGGGTCATAGGGGTTGATATCAATGTCGTGAGCAAGTTGCCAACTATCTACTTTTCATTAGGCTCTACACTCTTTTGCCACATGATCTTGGGTAGTCTACCCACTTGTGGCGTCTAGGCTCTGTCTATGCAGTGTTATATAGGGTGCAGATGCATCTCTTGATTTGAATTGAGTAGGCAAGATTGGTGTGCTCACACTAGATAGCTCATCGATCTCGTCTTCCATGATGGTTTTCGCATCTTTTAGGTACGCTTGGGCTTCTCTCACACTCCTTGACCTTGTCAACCACTTCTAATTGGTGCCTCAAATCGGGGTATTCTCCAACCTTGGCACTTCCCTTTTATGTTGTCTTATGAGTAGAAGTCTCTACTTCCGCATTCGTGACTTTCTTTCCCTCTGTTGACATGATGTCACTATCTATCTTAAGCATAATCCTCATCTCATCTCGCTTTTTCCTTCTTCTATAGCTTCTCTTTCCTATTCAAGCTGCATTGAGGTTGCTAGGTCCTGGTAATGAAATATCAGCTTGCTTTGGCTGTGCTTGGGTCATGACATTCAGTGGAATTGGTGTGGCTTCACCGTAATGTTTCAACTCCAAACAGTTCCAATGGTACAAACGGCACAATAGTCGAACTAGTGGATGGTTTCCTCCTAGAGTACTCAGCATACAAGTATGTGATTCCACACTCAGGGCATCTCAGAATAGCCTTGTCTCAATTAGCTTGCTCCCTTATAGGACATTGAGATGAGATGTATCCTAGGTGATCACAAGTCCAGCATGCGATGGGTTCTTGGTTCTGTCCTCCTAGATCTCTACCTCTTCTCCTACCTAATTCCATCATTGGCATTAGTCTGAAATCCATCAAGATGGGATTACCCTCATTGTCATATGAGACATAAGGGTTTATGTATGCTTTGTTCTCTTTCAGCTCCTCTATGTAATATACTGGAGCATTGCTCATGGGTGGATGGGTCACAATGGGTCCAAGTGGTCTAGGTGTCCCTATGGGGTTGATGTCCATCCTAGGGATAGATGGCTTTGAATCATTGGGTGTTGGAAGAGCTAGTGGAGCTCCCCTTCCATAATGTAGTGGTCTACTCCCTAGGTAGTAAGGCTAATTGTATGGCTGTGGGTATAGCAATTGCCTTGGTAATCAGCAATGCATTGCATCATGGCCAAACCTACTGCAATTGGCACAAGGTCTGGACAAGGTCTGGATCTAGGATCCATGCACTCAGTCAAAAGGTGGTATCCTCCGCAATGCATGCATTGCATGTGAGGTCATGCGGACTTTCTCATCATCTCTTATAGCTTAGCCAACTCTAGCTTCACATCTACCAACTCCTAGCTCTGATTGACATTATTTCCCTTGTCTTGGGTGCTTTGGCTAGATCTTTCACTAGCAGTTGAAGCTCTTTCAGAGGTTCTAGAGGTAGTGATGTCTCATGTTGTGGGTCTTGATCTCCTCTCTTTGAGTAGATCATCCACTCGTATGGCTTCTTCAAAGACCCTAACTAGCACATCCCTTTGTAGGTTTGAGTTGCTCACAAAGGCTTTGTAAAGCTCTTCGATTCAGATTCCACTTATCAACACAATGGAGACCACTCATTTACTAGGTCCCTCCATGGTTGGGATTCTCTTAAAGAAACTCCACACATGGGTGATATAGTCTCAGATATCCTCCTTGTCCTTCTAACTGGCATTCATCAATCTAACAATGAGGTTGCTAGAGTATCCCGCCTCAGAAAATCTCTTAATCTAGAGACTCTTGAGGGTATTAAAGTCATTGCATTGAGCATTGTCTAAACTAGTGCACCACATCAGTCCTTTGTCTCCTAGGAAAAGTTTGAAAGCTTGTGCACACTGAGCAAGGTCCATGAGGCCATTTGCCTCCCATACTTACTCAAACTACTCCACTAAGCTGTACAAGTCATTACCAAGCTAATATTTTTCAAGTTTCTTAGCAACAACGGGTATCTTGGTCTAGCTCCTAGAGTTTGGGATGACTTCTAGTCCTGCTAGGAACATAGTCACTAGAGCTGCTCCACTTTGCTCCATAACAGCTGTGTTGTCTAAGAGTCGCTTCGTGAGAAGCTCACTTAGCATAAGATCAGCCTTTAAGCCTCTCTCCATCTAAGCATTTGGTCATGTCCTGTCTCTATTGGTGAGAGCTAAGACATGCTAGACTTTGGGCATTTCTATGTCCTGTCTCAGCTTTTCGAGCTCATTGCTCTCGGTTGTAGGTGGCCAAGCTTTACAATGCTTCCCTTGCCAACCTTCTCTCCTCTAGATCAGCTAAGATGTCATGGTCTACCATGCTGCTCCATTTTGGTTTGCAAGTCATATCGGGTCATCAATTGTTGCTAGGTGTCAACTAAGAATTCTCCTAAATCAAACTCGTCATTTTCTAGGTTGGCGCTAGTCCCTAACATATTGCTGACTTCTTGAGCAACTAAGGTATCGATCAATTTAATCCCTGGTAGAGTTGTGTTCCTAATCATGCTTGTAGTTATTGCTCCCTAATTGGCTAGATGATTCAAGTCTCTTAGTCTTCGGTGATGGGTATCATTGGCCAGTGTTCAATGTTTGGGGTCTCCTCCTACTAGTGGATTCATTCAGCTTATCTTATCTTGGGTGTGTTCCTTATTATTTACAGAAATCCTCAATGTTTACAATCACTTAGATGCTAGTGGTGTGCTCTTCAAGATGCGCTAAGTGAAATCACGCTTTCAACATCCTTTTGTGTATGTCAAATGTTTAATTGATGCAATGTGTGAATCCAATGAAAACAATATAGTGCAACATACACTTTCTTGATTATTTAGTGCATTTAACAACTACTCTAGGTAGTTTATTCTAGTCTCTATAGCATCTAAACATGTGGTTTGAGGGGTAGTAGGTTTGGTCGATTAGTCCAGGTCTCCATCGGGATACAAGGCTGAGAGTTAGTGGTGGCTAAAATCGTTAGCTCTCAAGTTAATTGGCTTTATTGTCCCATTCACTAACCTGGGAATCCAATGGGGTGTCTTATGGCTAGGGCTTTGGCCTCTATAGGATCCAATGAGATCAAAGTTTGTCAAAATTTGATGTTTTGTTTCCCATTTGATTTGTAGGTTTTTTTGTCCAATTTCCCAGAATCAACTATCCAACTTTGGCTATCTAATTCTAGGATGTCCAATTTTGGTTGTTTGATTCTAGGCTATCCCATTCTGGCAATCCCACTAGATTGTCCGATTCTGGCTGTTTGATTCTAGGCTATCCAATTCTGGTTGTTAGATTCTGGCTATCCGATTCTGTTCGATTCTAGGCAATATTATTCTGTCCAACGTTTGATTTTGGACTGTCCAATTGTGGGCAGTCCCAATTCTAGCAATCTGATTCTGGGCAGTTTGATTCTGGCAATCCGATTCTTTCGATTCTAGGAATCGGCCTACCCGACTGTGAAAGGCGAAAACGCATGTAGACTTGACAAAATTTCAATGTATCACACTCGATGCTTCCTTTTAGTCTCTAGCAAGCTCTAGAATCAAACAACATTTCAACAATTAAAAAAACTCACCTATAGCCTCCGAATGTGCTCGGTCACAGGAATCAAAGCTCTTTTTGCCTTATTTTTTCCCTATTTTTGGGTCTGCTATTACAATAGACACCATGCTGTGTATTTCTCTCTTTTTTTTTCCCTACCTAAATGCATTCAAATCACAAGTAACAACTTACACTACTTCAATCTAATTTCCTAAATCCAAAAAATCGAAAAAACTTACTTGCAAAGGAGATTGGATACCTCTTCAACTCCCTTGCTTCCTATGTATCTCACGCACTGATTTGGGGAAAACCCTACTTCGATGCTTGATTTGGAGTGCACAAGCAGTCAAAGCTTGAATCTATTGGTCCTTTCACAACAGAGCCAAAATGTGGGAGCTTTTGCTCAACTACCAAGACCCATTGACCACTTATTGCTTCAAGCATTTCAAGCCAAGTGCAATGGCTACCTCTCACATAGTTGTACATGCTCTCACACCTATGAGTGTAGTGAGCTTACCTCCATGCTTGATCAAGTTGCCTCCTCCCTCAAGCACTCTAGTAGCTCCACAATCCAAGGTGCAAGCCCAAGCAAGCTTAATCCTCAGGCTCCAAGCTCCAAGCTCCAAGCTCCATACTCCATTGCCGTGCATGAGACAAGAGAAGAAGAAGAAGAAGAAGAAGAGAGGAGATGGAGAGCTTCTCCACCATGGTCCCTCACCCTCACACACTCACTCCCTCACACTCCCTCTCTCAAGCACAAGCTCAAGCAAGCAAGAACAAGAAGAAGAAGAGAAGAGGAGAGCTAGTTTTGGCCATGCACCAAAATGAGCTTCTTCATTCACTTTTTTCCTTTTATACAAAACCCTAACCCTAATTCCCTTTAGGCACCCATCCCTTTTTACATGACCGGCCAACTTAGCCTAGGTCCTCTTTTCCTATTCCCTTCCTATTTGCATTGTTCCTTCACCCATGCCCATCTACATTTACAAATTGCATAGGAGGGGACCCTATGCTCCTTTACAAGGATTTAGAGTGCGCTTTTATATTTAAAATGTGTATCACCTCTTTTGCGCTTATCTTAAACTTTTAAGGTTGTCCTTGCGCTTTTGGCCTTTTTTCCTCCCAATTCTTTAGCTAGGTTGCCTTTTTCCGCTTTACCCTCCATCTTTTAAATTTTCTTTTTGATTTCTTTGCACTGGGGTTAACATACCACAACTTATCTCAAAGATAGGTTATATTCTACCTCTCTTCTCAACCACACTCTCTATGAATTATGGTTTAGCCACCCTCCTAATTTATCACATCTCAAGATATTTAGATACATAGCCTTTCTATTCAACATCGACCACAAATCAATATTCTCACCAAGAGACACATAGTTTGTCTTCACTGGATATGGTGAGCCTAGTTCTTCACCTTATGCATATCTGGTCTTGTTAGTGAAGAAGAAAGATGGATCCTTCAAAATGTGTATTTACTATAGGGATCTAAATAAGATCACATTGAAAACCAAGTATCCAATATCTAGAGTTAATGATTTTCTTGATGAGCTTAAGGGGACTAGATTTTTTACCATGATTGATTTCAGGTCTAGATATCATCATATTTGTATGTCGGGTGATGAAGTGAAGATTGACTTAAGGAGGATTGATCATGGGCTACACCATTTCCTAGTGATGCCATTTGGGCTTACTAATGCTCCAGCTATCTTTTAGAGTTTGATGAATAAGACTTTGCAGCCTTTCCTCTTTCAATTTGCCCTAGTCTTCTTTGATGACGTATTGATTTACAACAAGACTTTATAGGACCATTTATCCCATATGAGAAATGTTTTTAATGTGTTGAGACATCATAGACTCTTTGCTAAGGAGAAGAAATGCTCTTTCATGCAGACTGAAGTGGGAACTAGGAATACAAGGTGATCCTAAGAAGGTACATTGTGTTAAAGATTGGCCAACTTACGCAGCTCTAGAAGCTCCTTTGAAACTAATAGGTTGAAGAAGGAAGCTTTCTTTTGGGATGCACTCCCTTAATAATCCTCATCACTACTCTCTTAGTGAAGCAAAGCAACCCTATCAATGTTTGCAGCTTAAACTAGGCCTCAATAATCAAGACAATCTAGCAATCATGGCATATGCTTTACAGTCCACACTTCCAACTCATCAGTCCACAATTCCAATTGCTACCCCTATGCCATATTCAAAGCTTCCCCCACCCCATTATCACTCTTCCACTCCCTATTACAATAGGTTATATGCTAAATACTCCTCATCCCCTCTCTTCCACCTCAACATTGATCCCCATAAGGAAGCTATAATAGCATACCCAAAAAATCAAGAAGTACTCAAGCCTTCAGCTATTGATTTAGCTTCAAAGAAATCTCATTTGTCCTCTTCATCTCCTCAATAGTTGAGTCTAAAACTAATAGATAATCAGAGAAGCTAAGACACCTCTTCCTCTATCAAAGTTCTACAAAGGTTAGCAAGGCTAGCTACAATGTCTTTGAAAAATAGCATTACATCCCCTGCTACCCTCATTGTTACCACCAACATTCATCCTCCATCACCCATCTCCTCCTACAAACCCATTACTTTATTTAACTAATCTGACTCTAATGAAGATGAAGTTATGTCATCACTCACTCCATGCTACAAGATCTTGGATGGCCTCTTTGTCCAAGCCAATATTGCAATTGGACAAGCAAGACATCCACTTCATGATAATATCCTAGAGCCACCAAACTATCCATCCATCACTCAAGCACTCCGAAGTAATGAACCTCCTTATTGGCAAGCTACCATGCTTAAAGAGTACAAGTCTCTTCTTCAAAACCACACTTGGACATTGATCCCTCATCCTCTTGAACAATCAATAATCGATTGCAAATGGGTGCTTCAAAAGAAGCTCAAAACAAATGGTGCCATTGACAAGTACAAAGCCCACTTGGTAGCTCGAGGTTTTGGAGAGATAGAAGGCCTATATTATGGAAGCACATTCTCTCTAGTACTCTCCATGACTTCCTTAAGGATATTAGTTTCCATGACTACTCATTTCAAATTACTTTTATATCATGCCGATGTCAAAACTGCATTTCTACATGGTCACTTAGATGAAGAAATTTATATGTTCTAGCCTCCTAACTTTGTAGATCCTGAAATTCCTAACTATGTTTGTCTTTTACATAAAGCTAAGCATCCAACCAATGGTACACCCAAATTCACACTCACTTACTACACCATGGCTTTAGATTGTTAAATCTAGATCATAACATTTATGTCCTCGTTCAAGGTAACATTGTCATTATCCTAGGGCTTTATGTTGATGATATTCCTATCCTAGCTAACTCTTATTGTCAAAGGCCAAATCCATAATATTCTCCCAATTTGCAATAATAGATTGTGTTCCTATATTATAATGTATTGGCATTGAAATAGATGAATCACCTACATCCATTAAAATGCATCAACATACCTACATCTAGACTATTCTCTCCCGCTACTCCATTAACAATTGCAATCCCATGGTCACTCATCTTGCTCAAAATCTCTAGCTGAATCCATCTTCATCTCATTCTCTTTCCATTGAGCAAGCCTAAGAAATGGAAACTATACCCTATATGGAAGCACTTGGATACTTAAAGTGTTTAATTACTTACACACTCCCAGATTTGTGTTATGCAAGACATATTCTTTCCAAGGCTATGCATCAACCAACGTACAAGCTTTAGAAGTAGCTAAAAAGTCTCTTGAGATATCTCAAGGCCACATCTCATGTGGGACTACGTTTTTCTAAAGAACACAACGAGTTTATTTTAAAGGCTTATTCAAATGCTAATTGGGGTGGAGATCTTGATACTAGAGGGTCTCTCATAAGCTTCATTGTTACTCTAGCAGGTGGTCCCATCTCTTGGAGTACTAAGTAAAAATAATTGGTAGCGTTTTCTACTACGAAAGCAAAATACATGGCATGCAATATGGTAGCCCAAGAAGTGATCTACATTAAGAAACTCCTAGAGGACATCAGTTTTGGATACCACCCTTAGCCAATTCCCATCTTCACTGACGACAAAGCATGCGTCTTTGTGGTTCAATGACCAAAATTAAGTCTTAAACTTCGACATATTGACATGAGATATCACTTTGTAAAAGAGTTAGTGGAAAAATCTCATATCACACTTGATTATGTACCCTCTTATGACAATGCTATTGACTTTCTCACCAAATCAATTCCACACTTAAAGCACAAAATTGCAATGCAGATCCTTTGCATGCTCCAGGGGGGTGGGGGACATGGCATGGCTTGATAGATGGATGTAAATAATGACTTTATGGATGTAAATCAGATCTTTAATGGTATTCCTCTTTTCAATCGTATTTAATTATATTTTATGGAATTATTTTGATGGGGTATGTTAGGATAAAGCCTAGATAAGATATTTAGAAATAAGGATATGCAAAATGTGGACAAAAGGATCTCATAAAATTATCCTCATTGTAAATATCCCAGATATTTAGAATAGGAAGTCACCTACCTCATTCAATGTCCTATGTATATATGCAGCTAAGCAATGAAATCAACAATTGCAATTCACTTTTCTTTCCACACTTTCTCTATCCCTCTCTTTCATGCATTATGCACAATGTCTTCTCATCTACTTATCTTCTAGCCTATCCTTTTCACCATTGGGGGGGGGGGGGGACAATCCATGTGCTCAATGAATGGCTATAAAACTTAATGAATAAACCTTACGTGCAATATGCATTGAGTAGTAATGCTAGATAGGTTAAGCACATGGTCTCATCTTTCCTTTGTGAACATCAAATGATTGAAGTGCACTACATATCTTTCAAAATGGCATTATCTTACTAAGCATGTTGTGCTTGAGCATGAGGTTGATCATTGGCATTGGCATCATTCTAATTAATTGCACGAAGGGATGTGTATGAACCTGTCAAATAAGCCTAGTGAGAGGGGTTTAGGGTTCTTCTTATATGCCAATGCAAAATGGGAGAGAGTAGTTTTATTTGTTGTTTTAGAGACATTAGGTTGAATGGAGAGAATGATGGAGATGAATCTAAGTATCTATGGACCTTACCATTAGGGAAATATAATTGTAAATTTTATATTTGCTTTTTTATTAGTAGATATGTAAGGGCCTAATGATCGATAATATTTAATTTCTTAGAAGGTGTTGAGACAAGTTTAGTAGTTAGAGTACTAGCGTAAGGAGGGCTTGGTTGGTGAGAGAGTAAGGTTAATGTTGCTAAGATATATAAGGTATAGGGAAGGAGCATCAAAGGATGTGCAAATGTTAAATGTAACCCATCTTGAGGTGGCCAAAGGGCATGGCCTTTGAAGATAATTAAGTGAAGATGGAAAAGTGAGAAAGTCAAATCAACAACATGTGGTGAGGAGCTGAAAAAATGAAATATTAAATCTAAAGAGAGGGGTCACCTCTGCTAATCGAGAGATGTCTTTAGAGAAGGTGCTTCTGAACAAGGGTGGATATGATCATATATAGGATGAAGAAAATGAGGAGGGGGCAATCTATTAAGGGGGGAAGGTTGTCTATAAGGGAGGGATCAAGAAGAGAATGGACAAGGATAGTGAGAGCCGAGCAAATATGCCGACTGATGGCACAAAAGAAGAGGGAGAAATAGCAATAAGAGATTGAAAGAACACAGCCATCAAAACTATACTAGTAGTATCTCTATTGGGAGTCTCTAAACTAAAGCTAATTCTAAGTGGCAAAATGCAAGAGGGAGTCATATAACTATTGATAGGAGCTCCATCTCTAATTTTATGAAGCTATAGAATAGGTAGGCAACCTGCATGAAGAGGTCTCCAAGAGCATGTTGGATTTTCCAAGTGGCCCGAAGGATTGAGAAAGGAAAGTTGTGAAGAGGAGGAAGCAATGGGCAACAACTTAAGCCCTTGAACATGCATCAATCTAATGCAAGAGTATTACTAGTAGCAAGGAAGATTGAGAAGGATGGGGGCAATGTCTTGATGAAGATCTTTGCACAAAGGGCCTATTGTTGTTGCAAGTGGAGGGAATAGTAGACACTAT
Source organism: Lygodium microphyllum (assembly GCF_053477565.2). Taxonomy (NCBI): domain Eukaryota; kingdom Viridiplantae; phylum Streptophyta; class Polypodiopsida; order Schizaeales; family Lygodiaceae; genus Lygodium; species Lygodium microphyllum. The sequence goes on from NC_141160.1 coordinate 116,331,545, forward strand.
GAGCCACTAAGAAAAAGGGCGCCTAAACTTTACAAGGAGAGAGTGCTTGATATACTATTGAAGACCCATCTTGCTACTATATTAATTTGGTTGTAGGTTTAGAAATCCATGAACCTCCAAAGGACTTCCTGAACCTATCCCATTCCTAAACCTCCCTTATTTAATCAAAACCCCCTTTCTCTCACATTTAATCACTCCCTCTCTCTTCCCCCTCTCGTTTCTAATTAAACCTCTCTCTCTTTCTCTCTCTCTCTCTCTCTCTCTCTCTCTCTCTCTCTCTCTCTCTCTCTCTCTCTCTCTCTCTCTCTCCGCCTCTTTTAATTAGATTAAACATTTTTTTCCTCCTCTTTTAATTAAATATTTTTTTAAAAAATATATTTTCTTTTTTATTAATTATTTTTAAGCTTATTTTTAAATTTAAAATGTTTTTGACAGTTTTTCACATACTTTGAAAATGAGGGGGAAATGGAGAGAGAAGAGAGAGAGAGAGAGAGAGAGGAAAAATAAAGATAAAAATTAAAAGAGAGAATTAAAAAAAGAAAAAACAGGGGGGAGAGAGAGAGAGAAGAGAGAGAGTTAAGGAAAAAAGAGGAGAGGGAAGATGAAAAGGAGAGAGAGAGAGAGAGAGAGAGAGAGAGAGAGAGAGAGTGAGTGAGAAGAGAAGAAGAAGAAGAAGAAGAAGAGAGTGAATTATAGAGAGAGAAAATGAATTTTTTAAAAGAGAAAATGAAGAGGAGAGAGAAGAAGAAGAAAAAGAAGAAGAAGAAGAAGAAGAAGAAGAATGAGAGAGAGAGAGAGGGCGGGGAATGAAGAGAGCGAGAGGGAGGGGGGGACAGAGGGGGAAAGAGAAGGAAAAGAGTGGAGAGAGAGGGGGACAAGAAAACGAGAGAGAGAGAGAGAGAGAGAGAGAGAGAGAGAGAGAGAGAGAGAACAAAAGTGGGGAGAGAAGGGGGAGAGAGAGAGAGAGAGAAGAACAACAACAAGAAAAAGAAGAAAGGGAGAAAGGGAGAGAGAGAATGGGAAAACTGAGAGATAGTGAGAATTATAGAGAGAGAAAATATCACATTTAAAAGAGAAAGAAAAAAAGAAAAAATATGAGAGAGAGATCAAAGAGAAGGCAAAGAGAGAAGGGGGGGAGAGAGAAGAAAAGCAAGGAGAGAAAGAGAGAGAGAAGAAGGAAAAAAGAAAAAAAGAGGTGAGGGAGAGAAAGAAAAGAGAGGAGAGAGGGGGGGAAGAAAGGGAGGGAGAGAGAGAGAGAAGAAAAGTGGGGAGAGGGGGAAGAGAAGAAAAGGAGAGAGAGATCTCTCTTTCTCCCCCTTCTTAAATCAAAAGACTCTCTCTCTCTCTCTCTCTCTCTCTCTCTCTCTCTCTCTCTCTCTCTCTCTCAATTAGATAAAAAATTAAAATTCAATTTTCTCTCTTTTTTCTTTGATTTTAATTAAATATATTTTAAATCCTTTTATAATTTTTTTTATTTTAATTAAATATAAAAAATTTAAGAGAGAGAGAGAGAGAGAATAAGGATATGAGAAAAAATAAAATAAAATAAAAGGCACATAGAGAGAGAAATATTAAGAGAGGAAATATAAAATTTAAAAGACAGAGAATTTATTAAGAAAGGAAAAAAGAGGGGAGAGAGAAGGAAAAGAGAGGAGCAAGGGGGAGAAGAAAAGGAAGGAGAGAGGGAGATATATATATATATATATATATATATATATATAGAGAGAGAGAGAGAGAGAGAGAGAGAGAGAGAGAGAGAAAAGATAAAATTTAAAAGGTAGAGAATTTATTAAAAAGGGAAAAAAGAGAGGAGAGCAAGAGAGAGAGAGAAGGAAAAGAGAGGAACGAGGGGGAGAAGAAAACGGAGAAGAGAGAGAGAAGAAAAGAAAACGAGATAGAGATAGAGAGATAGAGAGAGAAAAGAAGAAGGAGAAGGGAGAGAATATGAACATAGAGAGAAAGCATTATAGAGAGATTAAAGATAAAATTTAAAAGAGAGAAAAGAGAAAAGGAAGAGAGAGAAGGAAAAGAGGAGAGATGGTGGATAAGAAAAGGGGGAGAGAGAGAGAGAGAGAGAGAGCGAAGAAGAAGAAGAGAGAATATAAACACAGAGAGAAAGCATTATATAGAGAGAAAAGATAAATTTAAAAGAGAGAAAGAGAGAAAAAAATGAAAGAGAGAGAGAGAGAGAAGGAAAAGAGGAGAGATGGTGGATAAGAAAAGGGGGGAGAGAGAGAGAGAGAAGAAGAAGAAGAGAGAATATAAACACAAAGAGAAAGCATTATATAGAGAGAAAAGATAAATTTAAAAGAGAGAAAGAGAGAAAAAAATGAAAGAGAAAATGAAGAGAGAGAGAGAGAGAGAGAGAGAGAGAAGAAGAAGAAGAAGAAGAAGAAAAGCAAAAAAGAGGAGACTGAGAGAGAAGGAAAAGAGAGGAGAGAGAGGGGAGAAGAAAAGGGGGGAGAAAGAGAGAGAGAGAGTATGTGAGTGAGTGAGTGAGTGTGTGTGTGTGTGTGTGTGTGTGTGTGTGAAGAAAAGCAGGGAGAAAGGGGGAAGAGAAAAAAATGAGAGAGAGAAAGAGAATTTTACATTGATGTGTGTGTGTGTGTGTGTGAGAGAGAGAGAGAGAACAATGAGATGAAATAAAATAAAGTAAAATAAAAGACAGATAGAAAAAAAATTAAACACGTGGAATTTGGGGAAGAGGAGAGAGAGAGAGAGAGAGAAAATAAAAAAATTAGAAACAAAGAGGGAAAAGAGGAGAGAAAAAGAGAAGAAATGGATTGTCGAGTGAAGTTACCATACAACAACTTTGCTTGCTACTTTGTGGCAACAAAGCATGTGCAAAATGCTAGTTATAATTAAGGTAACAAAAAAGCTGTCACAAAGTAGCCTAATGTTCCTACACACAAAGTGTGCACGGAACACTAGTTATAATTAAGGTAATAAAAAAGTTGAAGAGTCTAATCAAAAGCTTGTAGAACAATCAATCTTAAGAAGACAAACCATTCCCCCTTTCTTTTGTTTATGGATCATGGTGACATTTGTAGTTTTGGGGTGCATTCATAATGGGTTGTTTCACCTTACAAACTAACTAAACATGTAATACTCTTAACGTCTATTAGTATTTTTGAAGCATCCATACTATGGACACTGACAATAATGACTAATATGGAATTGACTCTCTAGATCAATAAGAAAGTCGGATGACGATGCACTCTAGAGTTTTTCACACTGTGTCTGCGTAGTAGCAGCATCCAGCATGACATACACCCCCTCTAAATCTGCACATCCTCCAATATGTGCCAAATTCCTAATGGTCACCAGATTTTGAGTCCTCCTCATCCTCTATAACCATATCCCTTGCTTCTTCATCCTCTATCTGTTCATGGCTAGCCCCTGTATTACGACCACTATTTTCTTCTAATTCTAGAAACTCATAGGCAATAGATTCCCACCTCTTGAATAATTTGATTCCTTTCCTTGCTACTGGAAGTTTTATGGTTGTCCCATCCACCTCATTTAATGCATAAGTAGCATTATCAAACACTTGTCTTAACACATAGGGTCCAAACCATCTTTTTGAGACTTTACGCATGGCACTATGCTAGTTGTTTAAACTACTATCATAAACTAATACCCAATCCCCGTCTTGTGTATGGTTGTTGGTCTCAATATATATCTTTTGTCAAACCATTTCTTGTTTTGTATCCTTGATTCCCTTAACTTTGCAATTGTTGCCTCTATGTCTTCTGACTTTCTTTCCAACTATCTAATACGTAAGGCCAACAACTCCTCTCGATTCAACTCCTCTTCCCAAGGTAGCACACTCCATGTGATTGTCATCTCTTCTATCGGCATGATAGATTTTTTAGCATACATCAATTTAGCAAGCATATATCCTATAACGGCACTATGAGTTGTTCTACCAGCCCACAAAGCATAAGGGAGCAATCGTAGCCAGTCTTTTACCTTTTCTCCACTTGCTTTGACCAATGCCTTTACAATAGGTGGATGACCTCTTTCACTTTTGCCATTTCCTTCAGGATTATAAGTTGAACTTTATCCCCAACCGTGTAAAGAAATCATGGGCTGAATTCATCTACATCTAGTTCACCCCTATCTACTGTAATTTTTCCCACACAGCCATACCGACAAAAGATCTCTTCTAAGAGAAAAGTACACACTGCATTTGTTGTCTTAGTACATAGAGGTCTCCTTTCCATTTGATTAGTCAAGTCTTCACGAGTAAGTACAAGATATTTCATTTGCCAAAGACCTATCGGCATCATAACTAAATCCACCACCCACTTTAAGTGAAGAGACAAGGGATATGTGGGTTGAAATCCATCCCAATGTCTCATCGATGAATACATTTGACATGGTGTACATGTTTCCACAAAGTGAGCAACATCCTTATACATACCCTGCCACCAATATATTCCTTTAATCTTTGCAAAAGTACCCCAAAAACCTCTATGGCCAGCCCATAATCTTTCATGAAATTCTTGCATAACATTTACTTGTGAAGCTCTGTCACCTAGAACTCGTAATGGAATACCTTGTTTCTTCTTAGCATGTTTCTGCAAGTATCCATCTTTTAAGAAAAACCCATACGCTTTCCTCTTGATCTTCTTAAGCTCCTCATCAAACCACTCGTGTCTCTTTGTTAATGTACTAAGAATTGACTAATTCTCAACCACTCTCCTACATATTTGTCTTCTAGAAACACTTCTACACAAGATACATAACATCTAAAGTGTCTTCTCTTTGTTGTCCAAGCTTCTGTTAGTACTATAGCAACTCCTTGTATTGCTAAATTCACTCTTACAACATCATTTTCAGCTACAAGAAAGTCATATTCTTTCTGCTCATCCATCATCCCATTTTCATTCTCATAGCGTGCCCAAGATAACATGTTTGCCACTGGGTTATCTCTTCCTGCAATATGTTGAAATTCAGGGTTCAAAGATTTGATGTATGCAATCCATCAGGGAGCATATCAATGTCCATGGTAGCACAACTAGTAATCATACCCAATACCGACAAACAATCAGTCTCAATGACTACATGAGCACCCATAAAATACTCTTTATCACATTTAAGGACTGTCACAATTCCCCATAATTCTCTTTTTACATGTGGATACCTTCTCTGTCATTTTGTCAATACTTTGGCACCAAAGTGAATTACATATCTTTGCCCTTCCTCATCATCTTGCCCAATTGCCCATCCAATCTTGATTGGGCTCATATCAATAGTAATAATGATAGGCTTTCCATGTGAATAATTAGTATTTCTCAATATAGGAGTAGATTTCAAGAGCTTCCTCAATTCTTCATTGCTTTCTGATGCTTCCTTTCCAATGAAATTTTCAACCTTTTCTCAAGAGCTGATATAGAGCATTAGCTACATGTGCAAAGTGAGGGATCCATATCAAACACATGCACCCAAGAATCTATGCACCTCTAATGCATTCATTCATACATATTGCATTCTATCAATCCCATCTATTTTTGTTAGTGATGGTCTTCACCCATAGGGCTCACACATATGCCCAACAATCAAAACCCGAGAAAGAGTTAAATGCACCTCTTCTAGACGCGTCAAAATCCTTTCACAATCAACAATATGGTTTGCAACAAAATGTCTCCACCCATGAGCATTCATCTCTTCATTCTTTTCATCCACTGCACACCCTTTGATTAGAACATCATCCAAGAAGGCATTATCAATTGTGGTATAAAATCCCTGAATACCCTATTCATAGCATTTGTCATGTGTGCCACTGAGTTTGTTGCACCCTACGAGAGAGTACACATACATACTAACCCCAAGTGAGTCTTCATGGTTGTGATATCCCTGCTCTCAACTGTAAAGCTGAAACTGATCATACCCCGAGTAAAGATCACCCAGAGAATAGATCTCTCTGCCTAGCAAATTCATCAACCACAAGACCTGTACCCACATTTCCTATGGTCACTTTATTAACCAACTACATATCTTGAATAAATCTCAAAGGCCCATTCTTTTCGAGCACAGTAAACCAATGATTTGAGTATAGGGCTGAAGAGGGCTCCAAGATCTTCATGTGAATATTTTCATTTAGCAATCCATTAGATTTAGGAACCGAAATAGGCCTCAAGTTCCATGGTACATGTGGCACAATAACTATACCATAAGAGAGATAGATCCACACAACCTATTTCAGTTTGTTGAAATGCAAATGCTTTTCCATGCCTAGCACACATCTTCATAAAACAATCTCTTTCGACAAGCAAAAAAAACCCTTCTGCACCAACTTTCAATTCCTATAATGTTTCAGATGTAAACTGATGACCTATATCTTTAGGATCTCATAAGCTTGGCTACCTTGACACTTTTTCATAAAGACCCTCACTTTCTAGTGGAAGTGGCAAAGCAATTGGTTTCACCTTTTTGTCAACATTCTTATATATTTCTCTACAACTGCTTCAGCCCATTGTAATCCTTCCTACTGAGCAAACAATGCTATAACATCATATATGTCCAAAGAACATACTAACACGCTCTATTTTTAGCCTCATTTTCTACATGTATAGTTGATGCCTTCATTTGTAGATAACAACCCCAATACTCTTAGTTCTTAGTAACCCGTTTCATAGATATGCATTCAGCCTTACACATAGCTTCCATAGGCTTAAACCAACATGAATTGTTTTTTATAAACTGAGAATAACCAATAGTAAATAGATGCTTCATTTCATTAAGAGGTGATTACATCCTCTGAATAGCACTATTGTAGCCTGCATTACAACAATGCTTAATGAAAATCTCGGTCTTTGAATTCCCTTGCATTTGGAGACAAAGAAGACTCTCGAAGAGTATATCGATTCCTAGGATGATTAACACAAATGGTAAAAAATTGGACTGCTTTTCTCCCATCCTTGCTTTTAACTCTTGCATAAGCAGAACTATCATCAAGCACTCTTGTTTCCATACGCACTCCCGTAATATAGGGCTATCCAAAAATCACTACATATAAGAAATTATCTTGCACAAATAACTGTTGATCTTCTTGTATATCACCAATCGTCACTTTTACATTAGGACATGCAACATAGAGCTCCCCTGAAGAATTATTTGTAGCCCTCATACACCAACCATGATCAGTGTCCCCATAAGCCATGCATCATTCTCATACAATCCATGCTCAATGACATTACTCTCAGACATGTGGTCAAGGAAAGCAACACAAGGAGTTTCGCGCTCCCCTATTTTCACTACCATTTTAGTGGTAGCCCTAGCGCAGTGATTTCTTGAGTAATGACTTTGATGAATAAATCCTGGAGTCTCTTCCCCATATTGTTGCATTTGCCTTACTCCACCATGCATATTGGTACAAGACAATGCATTTTCAGCCACTTTCTTCTCTTTTCCACATGATGTCCACTAATTAGCATCATCCTGGATAGATAAACTAGCACTTATATCATGCTCATTTTCAACTTGAATACCTAATAAACCAATTTCCTCTTCAAATTGCAGCAATTCACTAGTGGTATCACCAGTAAATTGATGCTTCCTCTTAATTATGTCAATGATTTCATCATGAAATTCTTGCTTGGTGATGCCAAGCACCTCTCCCAAGGTGAATTCCACCCGACTGTTTAAAATCCATCCTTCAAGAACCTTTCAAAATCCATGGCTATCTCAATATCAAATTGTAGCTTATATCTTGGATGCTTGCCCTTCTTTTTGTCCTCTTATTTGCTATCGTGTTTTTGCTCCTAACACTGACCTCTTCCATAACATGCTCGGTAGGTGGCTAATTTGTAGCTTTAGGCTGATCCACACTTCTTATTGTCACTCTCTTAGATGTCCTTACATTATCTTCATCTCTCTTTTGTTTCTCTTCCATAAGTACATTCGTGTTTTGTACCCTTGCAAAATATGCATACACTGAATATGCAATTACCAATGGTTCCCAGCTAGTTATGTCATAAATGTCTTGCCATGCATGAGACATTTCACTATCAGTAACTTTCCTCTTTTTAGTTGCATACAAAGCATGTGCCCATATTGTAGCCTTTTCACTTGGCCAAGCATTCTATCCAAATGTAGACCAAAAGTAGAAGCGTGTATAGCCGCATAAGCATTTTGGACAGCCAAATCTTCCAACAACTTTTGCATACCTCCCTTTTCAAAATCCAAAGTAAGAGGCAATCTCATTTCTTGTGCATCAATCTTGCCATCTTTCCAAAAGATAAGTTGTTGTGCCAAGGCCTCCTGATAAGCAACACAATCCTTTCTTTCATGCTGCAAACTATCACACCACATACATCTTTTTCACGGTTTAGGGGTTGATGCTTGTCCCCTTTCCTCTTGTCCTTTCTCATCCAATTTTGCAACCTTCAATTGAAGATCCTGCATGCCTTTGACCAATTCATCTAATACATCTTCCCTAACCGTGGGAATAACAGGTGCAGCCAAAGGGTTAGCCACAAAAGTGGGTGGCTTACTGGATACATAAAATGTTTTACCTATAACAGTGGGCAAGCTAGATACATGCAATGTTTCTCCTCTTCTATGCTTTTTCACCAGTGCAGTAACAACTTCCTTAACATGCCTCCACTCTATTTTAAGCCATGTCTGTGTAGTCTGATCCTCTAACAAATCATCAAGCTTCTCTTGAAGCTTAGGATCTGTCACTTGTAGAAACAATTCTAACTTACAAGAGCTTGCTGTTTTGCAAGATCTAATTGCTCAAAGCGACTTTCAAAATCTCTTAATAACTCTGTAGCCACAAGACCCTTATTGGATTGTAGAACTCACTCTCGAAAAGTATTGCGGGCAATCAAACTGGTGTCTTCAATGTAAAATTCTTCCTTGAGTGTCTTCTTGAAAGCTACCCAATTAGCATCTTGCATGTATAATTCAGTAACTCGAGCTTTCAATTCATGTACAGTTACCCGTACAAAATACTGGCTCCATGCACGTTGAGCCACCCCAAAGAACTCCATCTTTTGAGCATAGGTATGCAAATATATAGATACATTCCTGCCATTAAAACAACTTCATCTCACGCTCTACTGCTTGCAGAGTATTCTTCACAGCAATTTCTATTTGAGCAAAAGCTTACATTGGCTCTCTAATGAATAAGAAAGCCGGATGACGATGCACTAATGACTAATATTATCAATTTTGCTATTTTGTTGTACTTGGCCACTTGTAAAGGACTAGACACTGCCATTGCTTAAGGCAATTAGTAAGACCTTCCTATAATGGCCATGGCCTATGCAGATGTAAGGCCTCAAATTCGCAAGTTCAATGGAAAAGATTTCCATCCTTGGTAAGTCTTGGTAAAATACAGCCCTTTATAAAAGGGACCAAAGTAATTAACCCATCCAATCCCCTTGATGTAGAAGATGATGAACGGGCTCAGGCCCATCACCATGCTTCATTTAGATGAATCTTTAATTCATCATATTGATCAACTCTCCACTGCCAAGGAAAAGTGGGATAAGCTTGAAAGGCTCTATAGTGCTACAGGGAAGAACTCCAAGATATTTCTCAAGCTTGGGTTTTTTAGCTTGGAATACAAACATGGAGAAGATCTAAGCAAGTTTATTTCACATATGAAGGGGCTTTTGGCACAGCTTGCCTCCGTTCAAGCACCCATCCATGATGAAGATGCCATTGCCATCCTGCTAAAGTTTGTGAATAAGGTTTTTCCAACCTTTGTGACTACCCTAACTAATATCACAAACCCAACCTTGGCAAGTACCATCTAGTCTTGCCTAGATGTAGAAAATAGAAACCAGACTGAAGGAACTTCAGCAGTCACTTTCTGTGAGCAAGTGTTAGTCCATACCGCTTCTAATAAGTGCTCCTTCTGTCACAAAAAATGTCATATTGTAAGCAATTGCTAGATGAAATACCCCGACAAAATGAAGTGCAACAAATGCAAAAAGACCGGGCATATCGCCAATAAGTGTCCCAATGTTCCACCAGTATCTAAGGAATTGGAGGCCAACTTTCACTCCCAATCCACAAATGACGACTCTTTTTAGTCTTGTAACATCCTCTGCCTATGAATATCCTTGTAGCCTAATTTATAAAGGCATCCCATTTCATTGGGGGGGGGGGGAACTTTAACATGTCTTATGATGCAATGCCACCCTGGCAGTGAGGAAGGGTGTTACAATATAGGCATGGGAATTCACCCTAAGCAAGGGTATATGAGGTCAGATGGATGTGAATGGCCTTAAGGGACAGGGAAAACCCTAACCCTAGCGTGGCAGAGGCTATATAAACAGCCTATGGGTCACTATCAAGTGTGAGATGGAGTGTAACCAAGTTGTACTCTAAGCAACTTAGTAAGCAAGATTTTGTTCTTGTACTTTTTGAGCTCTCATCTCCCTCTTGTGCACATTCTTCTTGCTGCAAACTCTGATTTTCCATAGCTTGTTTCTTGCGAATGTTTGCAAGGCATAGGAAAGCCTTTGCATTTTAGTCAAATGAAATTGGATATATTAATTCGACCATAGTTGCACCTATGGTGATCCTTACAGCACCTCATGTGCCATGGAATTTAAAGCATATTCTAATACCATGGGCATATTTGCCTAAGTTGCTAAAGCTTTTGAACAAGAAGATCAAGATGCAGATTTTGGAGCCCTCTTCAGCACCGTATTTGAATCGGTAGTTTACTATTCCAAACAAGAATGGTTCTTTGAGGTTTATACAAGATTTACAACTAGTTAATAAGGTCACCATAAGGAATGTTGGATCATGCCCGATAGTGGATGAATTTGCATAAGCATTTGCAAGCAAAGCAATTTACTATATGGGGAATTTATATTCAGGATATGATCAGCTCCAGCTTGCATTGGAAAGCCAGGATATCACTACCATGAAGACACCACTTGGATTGGTTAGGATGTGTACAGTTCCACAAGGAGCAACCGATTCAATGGTGCATACAAAGAATGCTATGCATAAAGTTTTGAGGGAGTATATCCCTCACTTGACCTTACCCTTTCTTGATGATGTGCCAAGGGATATTTATGAGAAGAATGAAGAGTTGAATGAGCATGGATGTAGAAGATTTGTGGTTGATCATATTGCTGATTATGATAGGATTTTGAGCCGGCTTGAAGAAGTGTATTCAACTCTATCATGAGAAAAGTCAGCTTTTGGAGTGGAGGAAGTATTAATTGTTGGGCACATGTGTGGACCATATGGAAGAAAGCCCTCACCGGTAAAGATTGATGCCATAACCAAGATGCGGGAGACATGTTCAAATGTATCCAAGTTGAGAAAATTTTTGGGTGCATGTGTCTATTACTTCGTACGGATTCCGCATTTTGCTCATGCGGCTAAAAGTTTATCTCAACTCCTGAGAAAAGGGCAAAAGTTTTGGTGGGGTAAACAGCATACAGTGGCTATTCAAAAGTTAAAGAGCTTATTGATTTCAGTCCCAACACTAAAAATAGCAAATTATGAGAATGGGTAGCCTATTATTCTCACTGTGGATACAAGCCCAATTGGCATTGGTTGGGCAGTGGGTCATAGGATGATGCTAATGGGAATAGATATGCCATTTGGTTTGGAGCAAAGGTCCTCAATAAATGACAACGGTGGTATTCTCAATTCAAAAGAGAGCTTTGGGGTGTAGTGATAGCCCTTAAGTGTGATATGGAGTATTTTATGGGAGCTCATATAGTGGTAGAGACTCATTGTCTACCTCTATTAGGGATGATAGTAAATTGCTCAACTCCTAATATTGCCATGTTATGGTGGATTGCATATATAAAATCACTTAACCCTGATTTTCAGCATATTTCAGGTAGAGAAAACCCTATGGTTGACATGTTTTTCAAGGTTTGAAGATAAAGAGGAGTTGATGAAAGATGAAGAGAATAATATGATAGGTGCCGAAAATGAATTTATGACAGTAGGGAATGAGTATGCAACTGCTATTACTAGAGGTACAACTGTTGTAATAGGGATTTTAACAATAAGAAATGAGCTTACAACCATGGAGAAGAGATGGGCAATAGAGAGAAAGCATCATCAGTATTGTGCTTCAGTGAGAACACAATTTTTGGAAGAGTTGTATGAGGATGATTGGCTGAAAATAGGCCAATATCTCAGTCTCATGACAAAGAAGACTAAGTGGTCTGAAGCTGGATTAAAAGAAAAGCTTATGGGTTTTTCTTGAAAGACGGATATTGAAGCATGCAAAGAAAAGAGAGGAGCTCGAGTATGTGTATTGGGAGATAGGGCTTCTCAACAACAGGTGATGCAGGAGTTTCATGAAAGCTTATGGGCCAGGCATAGAGGAGTTTGGGGTACATTTGCCAGTGTTTGTCAGATCTATTCCATGGTAAAGCATAGAGATGGGTTGCAAGCGACCTATCCATTATCTATGCATTACAAATGGGTAGTTGATTTGGTTACCATGCCTAGAGGTTTATTGAATATGAGATATCTTTTGTTTGCACGAGAAGACTTGACAAATCAAGTGGAAGGTCGAGCTCTTAGCACAAAGACTACTCAAGTAGTTTGTAGGTTCTTATTGGAAGAAGTCTTTTGCAAGTATGGTTGTGTTGGTAAAGTAGTTTTACAGATAGAGGAGAATAGGATGTGGGTGAGGCTTGTGACTTCTTTTCATGATTGGGTATCAAGTTGGCTTTAACTTCAGCCTACAATCCTAAAGCAAATGGAAAAAGTGAAAGAGGTGATCGGCCTATCATTAAGGCATTAGCAAAGTCATGTCAGTGCAAGATGAAAGAGTGGCCAAGAATGTTACCCTTTGCTTTATGGGCTGATAGGACCACTCATAGTGCAGTTATAGGGTATATGCTTGCTGAATTAATGTATGGACAACAACGAATCATGCCTATTGAAGAGACTATTTCTACTTGGAGTGTTCTACCAAGGAAAGAGGATTTGAATAGAGAAGAGTTATTGGTCCTACGCATTAGACAATTAGAAAGAAAACCTAAAGACATTAAGACAACCATGAAAAAGCTAAAGATTGTAAGGATCAAGAACAAGAAGAGGTTTGACAAGCGACACAAACTTCGAACACAAGCTATACAAAAAGGGAACTGGGTGCTTGTTTATGACAACAGCTTGGAAAATCAACATAGTTCCAATCGGAAGATGGCAAAGTAATGGTTTGGACCATATGTGGTAAGGTTTGCTTTTTATAATGCTACCTATGCATTAAATGAGATGGATGGGACAATTCTAAGAAATCCAGTGGGTGGCTGGAAAATGTATCAAGATCTTTAAACATAGGGAGTCTTCAGCATATGAGTTGAAGGAGTTGGATACTGAGCATAAACATCAGAATATGGAAGAAAAAGAGGTAGAAGATGAAGACATTAGCATGGTAGAGAATACTTCTTTTGACACTGTAGATCCGTAAGACTTTGGCACATGCCAGAGGATGTGCATGTCAAGAGGGGGTGGATGTCGTGCCACTACGCAGTCATAGTGTGAAAAACTCTAAATTGCATCGTCATTTGGCTTTCTTATTGATCTAGAGAGCCAATGTCATATTAGTCATTAATGTCAATGTCCGTAGTGTGGATGGTTCAAAATTACTAGATTTTTGGACGAGTTTACCCAATTTTTGATATTTTTGATACTATCTCTTGTAAATATCCAAAAATTATAGATAACTTCTAGAATATGATGACATGTATTCTTATAAAAAAAAACAAGTGACTTTCAGTCATTTTTGGGAGATTTTATGCAAAAAGAAGGATTGTGAAATCGTGCAACGCACAATTGCAATTTTTAGGCAGTGAATAGCACTCAACAACTGGGAGAAGAAGAAGGAATGATCTGGGAGAATTCTGGCCAATTGTCATGGTATTTTACCCCCTTTTGAAGCCAATGGAAGTATCGGATTGGCAGTCTAAGTAGTAGAGAGGAAGCTATTATTTTATACATGTTTTTGTCTACAAGAGATTTATCTTCTCAGGATGCAGAAATAAATTGACAAGCTTCACCTCTATGAGTATTCTTTTACATCTTCTATTTCTTTAAACCCCTTCTCTTTTGTATACTCCTCTTCGTGAATCTCCCTTCGCCCTACTGTCTCTTATCCCTGTGCTAGACTTTAAATCCCAAACGCTTCGACAAAAGCACGATAACGGGTATAAAAGGTGTGCAATGTTAAGGATTTTCTTATGAAGTGTATGCCTTGTTGGTAGAATAAGGACAACACCCATAAGCTAATGGTTTATTGCAGTCACTACCTATTCCTAAAGGCAAGTGGATGTATATTACCATGGACTTCATTATTGGTTTGCCTGCTTCCAAAAAGGGATGGAATAGTATCTATGTGATAGTAGAGAGACTCATCAAGGCATCTCATTTTTCCTACCAAGACACAATTCATTGCTTCATAGGTGGCTAATCAATTTGTGGTCCAGGTCTTTAGATTACATGGATTACCATAGGTGATTGGGCATGATAGGTATTCAAAGTCCATGAGCAACTTTTGGCAAGTGATATTCAGCTCCATGGACACTAAATTGGATTCTTCTATAGCCTATCATCCACAGACTGATGACTAGATAAAAAGGGTAAATAAGTGGTTGGAGACTTACCTTCACCATTTCTATCATGATGTACAACATGTGTGGAATTCTTGGTTGCATATGGCTAAGCTTACTTATAATAGATCCACTCCTACTAGTATTGGAGTTTCATTCTTTGAGGCTATGTATAGTTATAAGGTGCCATTATCTATAGTCATTTTCAATGAGAAGACCAATCCTCATGGAAAAGAAAAATTAGAAAGAATGTAGACTCTTCTTCACAGTAGTATAAGATGAATCTTAGGAAGGCACAAGATCAAATGAAGATATATGTTGATGAGAAGAGATAACCTTTAGAGTTCTAGGAATGAGAATTAGTTTTGCTAAAAGTAGCCAAGTCTCGTTATTCTACTTTGAAGTATGGATCCATTAACAAGCTTGCTCACAAGTTTTATGGATGCTACAGGATCTTGAAGTACATTGGAGATTGGCATATGGATTGGAACTACCCTCTTCTACTAAGATTTATAATTTGTTTCGTGCTAGTCACCTCAAGCCCTTTTGTGGTACTCATGTGGATATTGTCTATGAGCTGCCTCCTATGGATGAAGAAGGTCTTATTCAGTATATCCTGAGGAGATCATAGGCCAACGTGAGAAGAAGCTTCACTCTCATTATATCATTGAGTATTTGATCAAATGGAGAGGTTTGCCACCTGAAGAAACTTCTTGGAGACTTGAAGCTATATTAGACAAGTTTCCTTACCAATGGGATACATTAGTAGCTAAGCCTTACCTAAACTGATTAGCCACCTATAAAGTAGTGAACTATGTCTTGGTAGAAATAAAATGTGCTGCCTTGGTGAGCCTATCCACTACTACATAGATACTATTCCATCCCTTTTTTATAATAGATCAGCTAGTAATGATGTTCATGGTAATATGCATCCACTTGCCTAAAGAATAGGTAGTGGGTGCAATAAACCACGTAGCTTATGGGTATTGTCCTTATTCTATTGACAAGGCATACACTTTATAACAAAATCCTTAATATCTCTCCACCATCCTTTCTAATAAAAGCTTTTTTTGATTTTATCATAGGTTTTAAAGACTCCAAAATGTCCAACTAAAGGCAAAGAATACAACTCCACTATAATTTTCTCCTTGAAAGAATAAGTAGAGAGAATAACAATCTTACTCTTAAACCAGATTAGGCCATTTTTAAGCTAATAATACGAGTTTTCCATCATGGGATCTTATTATAATTTTTGAAAAACATAGCTAAGTTCATCATCCAAAAGATAGGCCTCCTCTAATTTCTCAATCCAATCACTATGTAGCTTAGTCATAGCTAAAACTTTACACGCCCACATTCTAGAAAGAGAATCAACCACCACATTGTCCTTACCTCTTATATGAGTGATGTCAAAATCATAATTTTGAAGAGTAGCTATCCACCTACGCTCCTTTTAGGAGTGAGATTTGACTAAGTACGTAAATATTTTAGGACCCTGTGATCACTTTAATCTCTAAAATAGTTGCCATATAATGGCGCCACTTCTTTATTGCATTTAGAATAGCCAATATCTCTTGGTCATAGTCATTCATAGCCATCTCCATATCTGTACGCTTGCCACTTTCAAAGGCAATAACTCCATGCTCCTGTAGCAAAATGACCCTTATAACATAGTCATTGATATCACACTATATGGTAAACTCCCTAGAGCAATTCAAGCATATGAGAATAGGAGCAGAAGTAAAGAGTTCCTTTAATGGGTTAAAGTTGCTATGTGCAAGAGAATCCCAAAAGAAAGCTACCTTCTTCAACTTGTCACAGTCAAAGGAGCTACTACAGCTACAATGCGTAATGAATCTATGATATAATAGTGATAGACCAAGAAGTCCTCTAAGTGAAGTAGTGGTGGTAAGTGTTGGCCAATCTCTAACATATTGCACCTTCCTAGAATCAGCCTCTATCCCTTTCTCACTAATAATATGGCCCAAGTACTCCGCCTCAATCTACTTAAAAGAACACTTCTTCTTCTTAGCAAAGAGTCTATGATGCCTCAGTACATAAAAAACCTTCCTTATATGTGACAAATGATCATGTAGTGTCTTGCTATAAATTAGTATGTCATCAAAGAAAACAAGGACAAACTAAAGGGGGAAAGACTATAAAATCCTATTCATCATACTCTGAAAGATACTTGAAGTTAGTAAGCCCAAATGGCATCACCAAGAAATAGTAAAACCCATGATCATTTTGAAAGTCTACTTTAACTTCATTACCCTCTCACATACAAATCTGATGATATCCTAATCTCAAGTCAATTTTGATAAAGAACTTAGCCCCTTGAGCTCATCAAGAAAATCTGATTTTCTCTCCTTTCCTTTTTCTCCCCATGTCTGACATCTTTTTTCATCTCATGCATGTGTGTGTGTGTGTGTGTGTGTGTGTGTGTGTGTGTGTGTGTGTGTGTGTGTGTGTGAGATACACACACATTTTCTTCTTTTTTTCTCTTTTTGTCTTTTCTATAATGTGTGTGTGCATACATGCAAGTTTATGTGCATATACATATGTATATGTATATGCATGTGTGTATGTATATATGTGTGTGTGATATATGTGTATATATGTCTGGTCTCATAAATGTATGCTCTCTCTCTCTCTCCCTCTTGTTGTCTTTATTTTCTCTCCTTATACATATATGTATGTATGTATGTATGTATGTATGTATGTATGTATGTATGTGTGGATATGTGTATCTACACGTGTACATTTATAAGTGTACACCTATGTTCAATTGAGAGAGAGAGAGAGAGAGAGAGAGACGACAGGGAATATAATGCATGACCCTACACATGTTGCCTCTTGGTACTCTTCTTCTCTACATCCTGCCACATCGGCTTAATTGTTCTTCATTAACATATCTAGCTTTATCCAACAACTACTAGTTCAAATGAGTCAAAATCACCTTGAATAGTTGATCTTCAATCGATCTTATTGCCCTCATCCACCCTTCTATAGCAATCTCAATTGCCTAGCTTCTATAGCCTTTCCTAATACTCCTTCAGTTTCAATATTGATGAGGTGCCTCTAGGTACCTATGCTTAATGGCAATAACCTGTTCATTATAAACCTATCTATTCTCATCTAAATCTTTCAATAATGGGCAAGGAGTTGAAGCAGCAGTAGCCCTAAATGCTGGCCATGTTATGATATTAGCTAAGTTGTTCATTGTGTGAGGAGGTGAGCAAGAGCATAAGACAAATTATGACAACAACAAGCGAGGTAGAGGAAGACTATGGAGCTCATACATATAACACAAGGAATTTCTTAACTCACTACTACTATAAGATGTTTAAAGAAGCCCATGTGTGGAGGATCATTAGAGCATATAGATGGAGATATTCTAATGCACATAACATATGGGGACTCCACGGGAGAGAGCATGTGTGGTTTTAGAGTAAATGTATATTGCATGAACATGTTCAACCATTAAACTTATTATCTCATCTCATATGTTCAATTAAAAAAGAGATTCAACCCTTTTTTAATAGTGTGTGTAGATTTGTGGGTGTCTTTAGTGTATGTACACATTGCATGCACATGTTCAATCATTAAAATATTATATCATTTCATACGCATATTTTATATCTATATATATAATAGGGAATAAATATAAACCCTACTCACCTTTTTTTTAAAAGTAATCTTTATTTCTTGAATACTAAACACCTCCTTCTTGCGCCACATAGGCAAACCATGTCATGAAATTATATTAATCATGGTATTTATCATAAAAAAGTTATCTTTATTTTTTGAATACTAAGCATCTCCTCCTTTTGCCAAATAGGCAAACCATGTTATGAAATTATATTTATCATGGTATTTTACTAAATTTTACCATGAAATAATGTTTATTTATTATAGATTTTATTTATTTTTGTGACTTATCATGCAAGGTGCACGTGTGATACTAGTCCCATTATGCCTAGCAAATGGACGAAAGGATACTAATGTGTTTTGTGTTTTGCTGCGCAAATTATAAGATGGATTTATAAAATTTTATTATTTTGAGATGCACATTTTAATGGGGGATTTTATGTACTTCACAATGTAAAAAAATATTATCGAAAATATTATATTTTGTATGTGCCTACTAGAACAAGGACATTGCATATGCACATAAATAATGGATTCATTTTGGGTGTATTTGTTAAAAGAGATAAAATATTATTTTTATTCTAAAGGTACTTAGAATATGGTGTGTTTAATTTATTTACAAAAGAGCAAGTCATGCAAGGAAAAGAAAAGCAAAAGCTTAAAGAGGATGCTTTTAATGTATTTGGAGCACAAAAGCTCAATTGAATATTATAAATACATGCGTAGGGGATGCTCACCCATGGGGGGAGATTGTACGCAATCTTGTGACATGCACGCTTCCTCTATTTCTCTTCTTTCTTTACTTTATTATTCAATTTGTGTTTCTTTCAATTTTGATTAATAATTGGTTGTTCTATGGTGAAGGGCCTCAATATTGGTATCAAAGCGTAGTGATTGGTGGACATGTCAACCCCACTATGAAGGCATCCATCCATCTTGAACGACAACAACATCATCATCATCAACCTCGTGCATCACTTCTTTATCCATTGGGTAAAAGATTTATACCCTAGATTGTGATTCGAATTTTTTCCTTTTTGCAACATTAAGGAAGCACCTTCCTCACACATATAGGACTCTCTCATTAACATTAAGAACAACCATCCTTCTACCCTTTGGGTAAAGATATTGTATGGTGGACCAATTAGTTTCAATTTCATCTATATACTATTATAATTGAAGGATTTACCAAACCTAAAACCAAACCTTGTGGCAACATTGTAGCACTCCCACACCATTGAAATGAATCTAAGATGATAAGGAAGAGGGTTTAATGAGTATGTCCATGTAGCTCACATGGCAATCATTAATGATACACACACACACACACACTCACTCACTCTCTCTCTCTCTCTCTCTCTCTCTCTCTCTCTCTCTCTCTCTCTCTCTCTCTCTCTCTCTCTCTCTCTCTCTCTCTCTCTCTCTCTCTCTCTCTCTCTCTCTCTCTCTCTCTCTCTCTCTCTCTCTCTCAAGCTTCTTCCTCACTAGTAGTTGAAACATATTACGAACCCCCTACCCTAGATTCTAAGATATTGATGCTTAAAGCACCCATTAGAGTGAGTTTATATAAGCTTATATGTTCAAATCTTTGTTGTAAATTTCCAATATTAAAGCACTTGACTTGCATATTCCCATGAATAGCCGCTCTAGCAAAAAATATCTATGAAACTTACTTGGATCTCCATTTTTGAGGGCCCTCAACTTAACCATGTAAAGTTAATGGCTTTTTCTCCATGATTTTTGTTGTAGATGTGTAATATATTATTGTATGTCAATTTTCATGATGAATTTGGAATACCATTTACTTTAGCATACAACTACTTACTTGAATCTTCATCCTTGAGGGGCTCAACTTGGCCATGTACACTTGGTGGCTTCTACCCTATACTTTTTTAAATACATGTCCAATAGATTATTATAGATCTATTTTCACTGCAAATTTGGATCATCTTTAACTTCACCACACCATCAATGAAACCTTATTGAGACAAATTGAAGTAAGTATTTCAATGGTCTCATGTGAATCTTATGTAGACTCATAGGTTTGAAGATGTATAATTGTCCTCACTAGAATCAACAATAGAGCAAAATTGTGTGAAGCTAATGCAATTGTTTCTTGAGCTATATGTGGTGATATTCAATAGTAGATCCTTGATATAAAAGAGAATGGAATAGAAAATTTTTAGGATCACTTGACCAAAAGAAAAGATTCTGAGATTTGTAACGGTTATTGAAAGTCAAGGGGATATGTGTGTACACTATTTATGTATTTGTTAGGCATCTTTAAGAAAATCATACATATTTTCTAAAATTTTTAAAGAAAATTATATCTCATGTTGGATTGTTTAAATATCCCTTCGTTACTTGGCATTAGTGTTGGGGGTAAAGGCGCTTATGCCTAGCCACCCGTGTATTAGTTACATTGACAATACCCACATACTCGCACACATACACACTGTAGGTGGTGGGCGCCCATCATTGTCACCTCATTCTTTATTATTTCAATGACATTTGAATAAAGGGAAGGCTGGTCACACATTGTGACTATTGGAGTTCCCACATTCTCTCTCTCTCTCTCTCTCTCTCTCTCTCTCTCTCTCTCTCTCTCTCTCTCTCTCTCTCTCTCTCTCTCTCTCTCTCTCTCTCTCTCTCTCAAGCTTCTTCCTCACTAATTCAATCCTCACTAGTCGTTGAAACATATTATGAACCCCCTACCCTAGATTCTAAGATATTGATGCTTAAAGCACCCATTAGAGTGAGTTTATATAAGCTTATATGTTCAACTCTTTGTTGTAAATTTCCAATATTAAAGCAATTGACTTGCATATTCCCATGAATAGCCGCTCTAGCAAAAAATATCTATGAAACTTACTTGGATCTCCATTTTTGAGGGCCCTCAACTTAGCCATGTAAAGTTAATGGCTTTTTCTCCATGATTTTTGTTGTAGATGTGTAATATATTATTATATATCAATTTTCACAATGAATTTGGAATACCATTGACTTTAGCATACAAATACTTACTTGAATCTTCATCCTTGAGGGGCTCAACTTGGCCATGTACATTTGGTGGCTTCTACCCTATACTTTTTTAAATACATGTCCAATAGATTATTATAGATCTATTTTCACTACAAATTTGGATCATCTTTAACTTCACCACACCATCAATGAAACCTTATTGTGACAATTTGAAGTAAGTATTTCAATGGGCTCATGTGAATCTTATGTAGACTCATAGGTTTTAAGCTGTATAGTTGTCCTCACTAGAATCGACAATAGAGCAAAATTGTGTGAAGCTAATGCAATTGTTTCTTAAGCTATATGTGGTGATATTCAATAGTAGATCCTTGATATAAAAGAGAATGGAATAGAAAAATTTTAGGATCACTTGACCAAAAGAAAAGATTCTTAGATTTGTAATGATTTTTGAAAGTCAAGGGGATATGTGTATACACTATTTATGTATTTGTTTGGCATCTTTAAGAAAATCATACATATTTTCTAAATTTAAATTTTAAAAAAATTATATTTCATGTTGGATTGTTTAAATATCCCTTCGTTACTTGGCATTAGTGTTGGGGGTAAAGGCGCTTGTGCCTAGCCACCTGTGTATTAGTTACACTGAAAATACCCACATACTCGCACACATATACACTGTAGGTGGTGGGCGCCCATCATTGTCACCTCGTTCTTTATTATTTCAATGACATTTTAATAAAGGGAAGGCTGGTCACACATTGTGGCTATTGGAGTTCCCACATTCTCTCTCTCTCTCTCTCTCTCTCTCTCTCTCTCTCTCTCTCTCTCTCTCTCTCTCTCTCTCTCTCTCTCTCTCTCTCTCTCTCTCTCTCTCTCTCTCTCTCTCTCTCTCTCTCTCTCTCTCCCACCATAGCTCTTGCTTTTGCTTTCATGCTTCCAATTCAAGGCTCACCTCCCTTCAATTGGTATCAAAGGCATCTTCCCGGGAGCTTGAGCTTGGTTCATTGCCTGAGCTTGCATTCGAAGGTTTCTTCATTAGCAACCATGGCTTCTATGCATTTGATAGTCTGTGTCTTCCAAGCTACTTCTAGCTGCATTGGACCTCTTCCAGGCCTTCCTTGGCAACCCTTAGAGCTTGTCTTGCCCCCCCATTTGCCTTAGCACACCCTACAGTCTCCCTAAGATTGTCTGTGTGATTTGTGCTTGTTTATGGCTTGATCTTTCTAGATCATTTTGACTACTACTCCAGCCTCTAAATGGTTCCTCGCTTTCTAGGCAACCTTGGTGATCATTGGCAACACCTCCCAGCATTTGTATTCAACATTGGGCATTGATCTTGAGCTCTACATTCACTATCATAGTTGCTCACAATTTTGGAATAGCCGGTCATGAGTTCTACAGTGCCTCTACATGCTTATGTGATGCTTCTACCGATGCCCATTGGTATCAGATCGCTTGTGGATGTTATGTCAATGCATTCGAGCTCATTTTGGGGTTGATTAGCACACTTCATTTGCTTATTCTAGACAGAGATTTGTTGTTGTTTATAATAGGTCCGAAGCTCATTTTATCATTGAAAGCATATGCCTATCGCTCCCGGGTGCTTACCAACTATTCGGGGGATGTACCAATGCTTATGGACGATGTGACATGCTTTGTCATAGTTCCGAATGCATTTGAGCAATGATTGAAGATCATTTTGATTGAAATTTTCTATCATTTGCTATAATAGGCATGCACTTGAGACAATTTATGCCTATTATCCTTGGATGATACTCGAGGACTATCTGCTTGGATATTAGATATTTGATATATGGATGCTATAGGAACTAGCCATGTATGATGGAACTTTGAGCTTCATCTTGACTTGCATTGAGTTATTCTAGAGCTTTGGATAGTGACATTGGTCTATTATTCATTGACTCAGATGGTATAGTGGATGCTTTGGTGATCATCTTGACTTGGATACTTTGGATGTATGTCATTGGATCTTAGATGTTGGATGCTATGTATATGATGTATCTGAGCTTTGCTTGTTCATTTTGCATCTAAATTTGTTCCCATGGGAGCCACTTCATTGACTCTGATGTTATATAAAGCTTATTGGTTATGTAGTTGAGCTTGACTTTTGACACATTGTGATATTCACATGAACATGCTCTCTTTCCATGCTATTTGTCTACAATTTATGCCTTGAGGGCTGATGTGATTCAACTCTGTCTTGAACTTGCATCGACCTCTGTCAGGTCTTGTCACTTATGCATACACCTATCTTGGCTTTTTATTGAGCATCTACAACTATCCTGCTCAATCAACCATGCTTTTAGCAAGCCCCCTCAATTACCTTAGGACGTGCAAAGTCAATCATGCTTTTGGCAACTCCCCCTCAGTTACCCTGGGACCTGCCACATTCATGGTTGGTTATGCCAATTGATGTACTCTCATATTAACACATTGTAGTTGACAACATTGAGTGCTTGTCTAATGTATGTTGGTTGCTAGAGTTTCTTACATGCCCCACATGATGCATGCTATCACCTCTACCAATTCCAGTTTGTCATGTATAAGTGATAGCTTAGTTTTGGCTTGGTTTTCTTACTGTTGTACTTTATTTACAAAAAGTTTTAATTACATATTATGCATCATTTAATGATGGCAATCACTTCTATTTGACTCGATTTTGGTCATACCTCGTGGACAACATCTTGATCTAGTAGTTCCTCTTGCTTTGGGGTTGATTTAACAATGGTTTTAAGGTTGTTTGCAATAATTATAACATTCTATTTTCATAGTTTATGTACTTTTTTGTCTTCATTATGGTTGGTGGCTTGAGTAACAATGCTATCTTTAATATTGACAAGTTGGATGACACCAACTATAGCTACAAGAGTGCCTAAATTTGGTAAGTTTTAGTGCAAAAAATGTAAGTTAGACCTTTGAAACATAAGGATGTCAAGCCCAAACTTATTGATGCATAGGATTGGGCTAAATCAAATGAGCTATGTAAGTCCACCATCATATTGTCCCTCTCTAAGCAAGTATTCTAGAATGTTGTCTCTAATGGGCAGGGCTAAATCAAATGAGCTATGTGAGTCCACCATCATATTGTCCCTCTCTAAGCAAGTATTCTACAATGTTGTCTCTAATGGGCAGTCTGCATGGGATTTATGGGAAAGATTCGCAATATCTATGACAAGTAGAGCCCCACTTCTCAGATATATATTGGCTGAAACAACTCATGGACGTTCACATGAAGGAGGACACTTCTATGTCAGCTCACTTAAATGAGTTTCATTCCATTTTTAGTCATTTGTCTTCGTAGGGGATTGAATTCAAGGGTACTCTTCTTCCCTTGTTCCTCTTAGTTACATTGCCTGAATCATGGGATACATTTCATACTGCTATGTGTGGCAACATGCCTATAGATGGGGTACAATTGTGTAGGATGTAGAGGGTGCACTCTTGACTAAAGAGGTTAACAAAAGGAATGTTGATGCTTCCTGCACCTCTCATGCTTTGATAATTAGAGGCAATAATGGTAGGAGCGGTAATGCATGCCATGGGAGAGACTCTCAATAGTCTCACTCTCAGCCACGTGGATAGTTTCACAGTAAGTCCCATGGCCATCAGTCCTCATTGACTTGTCATTGCTATGGGAAAGCATGACATATTTGGCTGCAATGCCATAAA
The DNA here is from genome assembly GCF_053477565.2 of Lygodium microphyllum. Classification (NCBI taxonomy): domain Eukaryota; kingdom Viridiplantae; phylum Streptophyta; class Polypodiopsida; order Schizaeales; family Lygodiaceae; genus Lygodium; species Lygodium microphyllum. The sequence goes on from NC_141160.1 coordinate 116,356,426, forward strand.
ATGCACAAAGACAAACGCAAGGAAAAGTGCAAGGGTAAAGTACAAAACAAAAATAATGATTTCAGCATTGTCCCTAGCAAGTCCAATGTTAAGATTGAAGCGACTAATGTTGTGCAGATTGATTTCGATAATGATTACATACTTGCAACTTCTTCTATTGGTACTTCACAACTAACTAATGCTTTGTCAGGGTACACTCATTGTTAGTTGATAGATTCAAGGGCTTTCTTCCATGTGATCCCTCGTAGAGAATGGTTTCACTCCTATCATAGTATAATTGGATTTTTATGTTTGGGCAATAACCTAGCATTAGAGATAGTTGGTATTGGTGATGTCCACATTGACTCCGGCAACATGTTTATTCTTCATGATGTACACCATGTACTAGCTCTCACAAAGACCCTTATCTCTGATAGCACTTTGGATGATGTAGGCTATGTTATTTCTTTTGGTGATTACTCATGGAAGCTTACTTATGGGAATCTTGTCATTGCACATGATGCTAAGTCCAATACTCTCTATCCCTTGCTTGTATCTAGGTTAGTTGACTATATCTTGATAGTGGATGTAGTTCCACATGTATCTCTGTGGCATTGTCGCCTTGGGCACATGTCCTTGAAAGGAATGAAAATGCTTACCTATTTATAGTATATTTCATCCCTTGACAATAAGTGTTTTGAGTATCGTGATCATTGTTTATATGGCAAGCAGACACATTGTTTATATGGCCTTGGTTAAGAAACAATCTGGGTATTGGCTAAAATGCCTAAGGTTAGATAATGTGGATAAATATATCTCTAAAGCCTTTGAGTAGTTTTTTCATGAGAGGGGTATTAAGTGTCAATTGACTACCCCATACACTCCACCTCAGAATGGTATGGCTGGCTGATTCATGAATAAGATGATTTAGGAGTGAGTCCTAGCCAGGCAAGCTTACCACAATATTTTTGGGTTGAGGCAGTTACTACTATCGTACACTTGATTAATCGTTCCCCATGCACTGCTCTTGAATATTAGGTTGTAGGGGAGGTATGGTGGTCTAGAAAACCTCCCTTGTATACTCATCTATGTATCTTTCGTTGTGAGGCTTTTTGCTATGTTCCCAAGGATAAGCACAATAAACTAGATCCTAAGTCTAGAAAATGTAATGTTCTTGGTTATGGGAATACATGTGAGATGGGCTATCATGTGTGGGATCCACAAGCTCATAAGGTGATTTGCAGCCATGATGTTGTCTTCCATGAATAGAAAATACATAAGTATCCTAAGCATGTCATTGAGGTACGTAGGGCGATATTTTAGGAGGAGCCTCTTGCTATTGTACAGCCAACTAGATAGCCTACAGTAGTGGCTAATGCTCCAGTTGTCTCAAGACATGCCACGATCAAGTGTATGGATTAAATCTTGCTCATGCCATATGAATCCACACCCCATGCAAATGCACCCTTAACACAACATTCTTGAGCCAACCATGTAAACCCACCCTTGTCATGTAATCATAGAACCTTCTCATCACCTACATCATTGATGACATCATCATGGAACATTCTAAAAGATCTTTAGTTGCCCTCCAACACCTATAAAATAAGGGGCTCGCCATAGAGCTCCTCAGTCTTACCAAACTATTATGAGAATACTGAACTGGGCTTGAGAGACTAGAATAGATGCAAGATTTGTTACAAGAATTCTGATTACAAGATAATCCCATGTAGGGGCAATATGTGCAAATATAACTTAAGGAGATACGAAAAATCCCACAACTCGGGACCGTAGGTATAAACAGTAAGACTTGATAAGATACAGTGGATCCCAAAACCCAAGACCATAGGTATGGATACAAGGTATCAAGATTACAAGATCTCCCTTGAGGGGATGAACAAGATACAAGACATTACTAAACAAGATCTTGCACTATGAGATTACAAGGTGACAAGACAATTGGATTTTCATGATGTGCAATCTTTTTCTTAACCCAATCAATTTCTAGGTTGTGTTTCTCTAGCCAAGGCATCCCAAGGATGATTGGATTTGTGGATTGGATATGACATTAAAGCATATATGAGATTTGTGATTGCCAAGATTTACCATGAGTGGTTGGGTTTCCTTAGTAATATTGCCAGATGCTAGAGATCTTCCATCCACAACTTCAGTTGGATTAGACTTTTGGAGTATTGGAATCTAGTATCCATTCACAAAGCCATCATCAATGAAACATGCAGAGGCCCCAGAGTTAACCAGGGCTTTGAAGGAAAGGGTATTTCTCAATAGGATCATCTAGACTATGACAAGGAAAGTCGTATGTCTAGGAGCCAAAGCTTTTATGCACACAGCAAAGCATGAACTGACCTACATAATATATCATATACCAGTTCAAGAATTTAGTAAGGATGAGTTAGTCAAGCTACCAAGCTAGTATTAAGAATTCCAAGATTTCTTTGAAAGAAAGAATGGAGATTCCATATGATTGTGCTACAGAATTCCATGAGGGGACTCAACCACGATTATCGAGGACTCAATAAGATAACAATCAAGAATCGATACCCTTTGCCATTGATACCAGGAAAAGCCAAGATCTTCACAAAGATTGATCTATGAGGGGCTTACAATCTTGTATGAATCAGAGAAGGAGACAAATGGAAGACAGCCATCCGCACAATATATGGTCACTTCAAGTATGTTGTTATGCCATCAATCTCACTAATGCTCTTGTTGTGTTTCGACATATGATGAATGATATCTCTCGTCGAGAGCATCTAGATGATTTTGTAGTTATATACTTGTATTATATTTTGACATTCTCAAAAGATCCAAAGGAGCATGAGCACCATGTAAATTTAGTGTTAGAAAAGCTCAAATAAAAAGGACTATATGAAAACTTGAGAAGTACTTTTTTCATTAGATAAAAGTGGAATTCTTGGGGTACAATGTATCCTAGAGAGGAATCTTCATCGACCCCAATAAGATCAAGACTATTCTTGACTGGTGGACACCCACATGTGTCCGTGATGTCCAATGTTTCCTTGGCTTTGCCAACTTCTACATGTTATTTATGAAGGATTACTCAAAGATAGTCACACCACTCACCAGACTCACAGGAAACTCAAAGTTCTCATGGACCCTAGAAGCCAAGAAGGCCTTCCAGACCCTAAAAACCACTTTCACCCACCACTGCCCCAATCCTAGTCCACCTAGACCCTATCAAGCCATTTTTCTCGGAGACCAATGCATCAAACTATACCTTAGGAGCCATCTTGTCCTAGAATGAAGATGATGGCCATATGCATCCACCAATGGCATTCCACTTAAGTTCTTCCCTCTAGAGATAAACTATGAGATCCATGACAAAGAACTCCTTGCCATTGTAGATGCCTTTGATACTTGGTGTCATCATCTAGAGGATGCAGCCCATAAAGTTATCGTCTACACATCTCACAAAAATCTAGAATACTTTATAACAACCCATATCCTCGATCAAAGACAATCCCACTAAAGTAACTTCTTATCTAGGTTTGACTTTGTCATCACCTATCTCCTAGGATGCCAACAATGCCAATCAGATGCTTTATTAAGAAGATCCTACCTAGAACCTAAGAAGGGAGAAGACAATGAGTAATACTACTCAAGCCAGAGCACCTCTAGCTAGCAGTCATCTCTAGTTGTCACCAAGATGACCCTACCTTAATCCAGTTAATCCATGAAGCCTTGCCACATGATGATTTAGCCAACAATGTCAGGAGAAAATATCAAGAGGAAAAAGGAAATGAATTTTGTGAGTTTTAGGAAACTAATGGATTGTTATACTATAAGGATCTACTTTACATCCCTTTAGGAAAGCTAAGACTCCAGGTACTCCAACAACTCCATGACACCCTACGAGTAAGACACTTTGGAATTAATAAGACCTTAGGGCTTATTTCAATAGATATTTGGTGGCCCCATATGTGAAAAGAAGTCAAGGAATATATAAAATCATGTGATATCTACAATAGGGCCAAGGTATCCCTTCATAAACCACATGCCCTCTTGCAACCCCCCTTGCCCATTCTAGTGTGACCCTAGTCTTCTCTGTTCATGGATTTCATAATAGATCTTCCCAAATCAAACAAATATGACTCTATTCTTGTTGTGGTAGATACATTCACAAAAATGGCACACTTCATCCCTATCACCAAGACCATCACAAGCACAGCTACGGCTAGACTTTTTCTTAGATACATTTTCAGATTACATGGACTCCTAGATAATATCAACAGTGATCAGGGTCCCCAATTCATATCTAGTTTTTGGAAGAGCCTTTGCAACCTCCTTGGAGTCCAAGTTAAGTTATCCATGGCTAATCATCCATAGACTGATGGTCAAACATGATAGGTAAATCAAGTCTTGGAACAATATCTCCACTTCACCATCAACTTCCATCATAATGATTGGTTTGAGCTCTTGCCCTTCGCAAAGTTTGATTATAATAATAGTGTCCATGTATCTACCAAGAAAACTCCTTTCTTTGTGAACTATGGCCAGCATCCAAGGATGGATATAAATCTCTCCAATCAAGTGAAGAACCTTGCCGCTCGAGATAAAGCTCAACACCTAGTAGATATACACCAAGAACTCAAGCAATAAATCCAAAAGGCTTAGAATTAGTACAAGCGTTATGCAAACCAATATCATCTCCAACATCCAGCATATAAAGTCGATGATAATGCATGGTTAATCATGCATAATCTCTGGACAACAAGGCCCTCCACCAAGCTAGACCACCAGAGTTTTGGGCCCTTCACTATTGTAACCCAAATCAATCCAGTTGCTTATCGATTCCAACTCCCAAGCACCATGAAGATCCACCCAATCTTCCATATTTCCTTACTCGATCCATACCATAACTCACCGCTAAGGGGGGAGAGATCTAATCCACCACCACCTATCTAGATTGAAGATCGTGAAGAATTTGAGGTCAAGCATGTCTTAGACTTGAGGATCTCCCGAGGGTCAATTGGAATACCTTGTTCACTAAAAAGAGTATGACATCAATGATTGCACTTGGGACCCTGCAACATATACCCAAATAGCACCTCTTAAAGTTAAAGAATTTCAAAAGAGGAATCCAACAAAACTTGGACCAAACCACCAAGCTACTTCTCATGGAACTCGTTGCTAAAGGAGGGGGTGATGTCATGGATATGCTATGATCAAGTGTATGGATTCATTCTTGCTCATGTCATATGAATCCACACCCCATGGGAATGCACACTTAACATGACATTCTTGAGCCAACCATGCAAGCCCACCCTTGCCATGTCATCATAGAACCTTTTAGAAGATATGCCATGTCATTACATGCATCATCAATGATATCTTCATGGAACATCCTAGAAGATCTTTAGCCACTCTCCAACACCTATAAAAGGAGGGGCTCACCATAAAGCTCCACAATCTTGCTAATACCGGTCTTGGGAGCTCAAGGAGTCCAGACCTCCAAGTAAGTAACTTCGAGTTCTAGTTCTAGTTCTTGTCTAGTCATGGTATCTAGTCTTGTCTTGTCTTCCATTATACTCCTACTGTCTTGTCACCTTGTAATCTCATAGTATGAGATCTTTTCTAGTAATGTCTTGTATCTTGTTCATCCCCATTGTGAGGGAGATCTAGTCTCTCGAGCATAGTCTAGTGCTCCCATAACACCAATGGCCTAGGTTCTTGATACTCCACAGGATGTACAGGTCCCACAACTTGTATTGAAGCAGTCTACTAGAGATAGATGATAGCCTGCATAGTTTGAGTCCTCTATGGATTAGGTTATAGAGATAGATGTCGGTGAGCCTCATACATATGACAAGGCTATGTGTAGAGGTGATAGTCACTCTTGGGAAAGGGTCATGCAGACAAAGTATGACTTGTTGCAAAAAAATTGTCGTGGGATTTGATTCCTTTGCCTCTAGTGGCAAGCGAGCTTTGCCATGCAAGTGGGTGTACAAGTTGAAAAGTACCCTTGGATACCCCAAGCTAGCATACAAGTCCAGATTGGTTGCTAAGGGCTTCAAGTAGGAACATGGCGTGGATTTTGATGAAGTCTTTTCTCCTCTTGTGAATATGACTACCCTACATCTAGTCTTGGCTTTAGTTGCTCAACTTGACTTGAATCTTTATCAGATGGATGCCAGAATGGCATTTCTTCATGGGGACTTGCATGATGAGATTTACATGGAGTAGTGGAAGGGCTTTGTAGACCCTAGCAAGGAACACCCAGTGTGTAGATTGAGAAAGAGTCTTTATGGCCTTAAGCAGGCACCTAGGGAATGGTACCACAAGTTTGATGCTTTTATACATTCACAGGGATATTCCTGTAGTGCTATGGATCTGTGTTTATATACGAAGAAGGCTCGTGATGGTAGCCTTATGATTTTGGCACTCTACATGGATGATAGATTGATTGTTGGGAACACTCATGATGAGCTCGATGCCTTGAAAGTTCACATACCTGCACACCTGTACATTGCAGGTGGTGGGCACCTATCACTATCACTTCATTCTTTATTCTTTCATTGACATTTGAATAAAGGGAAGGCTCGTCACACATTGTGATTGTTGGAGTTCCCACATTTTGTGTGTGTGTCTCTCTCTTGCTCTTGCTCCTTTCCACCATAGCTCTTGCTTCCACTCACGTGTTTCCACTTCAGGGTTCACCTCCCTTCAATTAGTCATTAGATGATTAATAAATAAATGATTTATACCCAATATTTGTACCACTCTCTCAAGGAGGGCCTTTTTGAATTTAATTTCATATTGGTTCTATTTGAGACTCATGTTTAATATTTGTGACAAGTATATAAGGAGGTATGGCTCTAATAGTTTGTGCCTCCTTTTGTATTAAGGTCTTTTAATGGACGGGAATGCTTTTAAGAAATATATGTTTGTTGCCTTTCAAGGTCCTAAACAAGTGGAACATGAGGGAATCTATATCCATATGTATTATCTCTTATACTTTTATACTGTACTAAAATGGAAAAATTTCCCAAATCAAAAACTAGTCTTAAGTGGCAAACCTAGTGCTTCAAAACCTTCTTTTCTTTTCTAGAATTAAGAAAAATGTATTCCTATGATATTTTGTTTCATAAATTCTCATAATTCTCATCCCCCCCTCTCTCTATTCGTTCCTACAACACATTCAAGATAGGTCATGTTTTACTATAATCTTGCACATGGCAAGTTGGCAACCTTTAAAAGAGGTTAAGTGGTGGAGCAGGTGAGAGAAGAGAGAAAAGGAATATCTCTTATTGTTAGTCTATTTCCTACTTTCTTTCTTTCCCTCTCCCTTTCCTATTTGCATGGCTAAAGCAACATGCCACATTTTCCATTAGCTCCCATTTGCTTCACTTCTTCACACGTGCCTTCACACAAGGAGTTCTCTCTCTCTTTAAGGGACAAAAAAAAAGGTTCTCAAGGCATGACTATAGGATCTTGGCAATGCATTGATGGCAAATCCCCAATATCAATGGGATGTGGGTGCTTGAAGCATGACTATAGGGGCTTGGCAAAGTGTTTGTTGCAAACCCCCAATATTAGCAAAGCTATGCCTACATTCGCAACTTGCATGGTGCTATGACATTTCTTATTGCTGCATAGGCTCGCAACTAGCCCCTAGGATAAGTGACTTGTCATTTCTAGTGGGGTATACCATAGAGACCATAAACTTTTTTTTTTTTGGGGGGGGGGGGGGGGCGAGGGGGCACATGCCCCTTTTATAACAATTATTACAAAACATGAAAGGAATATAACAATAATAATTGAATAATAAGCCATGTTGTCAAAGTTTTCATAGCTTAATGGTTGTAGCATTGTTTCACATATGACAAGTAACAACTTCAATTCTTGCCATGCCCACTATTAATACAACATCGACGCATTCATCCCAAATTTTGGGTAACAATATTTTTTCATTTTGCACTTTGATTTTTTAGGACTTTGACTTTTAGCTAAGTGTTGTTAGGGTGCGCAATTGACACATGCCTATCTTCTAGAACTTGACAAAACTAGCCCCAAGTTATTTATCCTCACCCCACAACCAAGGATGTAATGCTAGAGAGGTTCATGCTAGGTTCACCAAGTCAAGACAAGAGAATCCAACTTTGACTTTTAGCTAAGTGTTGTTAGGGTGCGCAATTGACACATGTCTATCTTCTAGAACTTGACAAAACTAGCCCCAAGTTATTTATCCTCACCCCACAACCAAGGATGTAATGCTAGAGAGGTTCATGCTAGGTTCACCAAGTCAAGACAAGAGAATCCAACTTTGCAAGGGGGAGTGATGAGATCCTCTTTAGGGCTCATCAACATAGGGTGCACGATGGTGAGGATGAGGTCCCATATACCACCATGTGTTGCTGATTTTGACAATTGGCAGATTGTGAGGTGCTAGATGCCATTGGTGCTAGCGAGAAGGGTAGTGTCACAAGCTAATGGGACATTGCTACGTGGTAGACTCAAAATTCCAAGAGGAGATGGACTTTGAACAAGGGAGGATGGGGTCCAATGGAGGGTGCATGTAGAGGGTGATAGAGGTAGGGCCATAGGTCAAAAGGGCTCTCGGGTTGACAAGCCACACCATGATGAGACTTTGGGTGGTTGCACTATTGTCCAAATTCGACGCGACAATGATGTAGCATGTTCCCAATGTTGTGCTCTGATCCATGACACATTCTAGTGCTTGGTGATCCAAGTTTCATGGACACTTGGACTACCATAAATCACCTTTGGCGGTGTAGACATTTGTTGCAATGTGTGTCAATATTGGAGGAGGATGGGGAAGCATGTAGACAGAGGGTACTATTGTCAGTACCATGGGGTGGCTTTTGAGGGTGCTGCATGAGTGTGGGGTGGCTAAAGGGGTCTTACATGGCTACCCATAAGCTCCAGTAGTGCCACCTTGTCCAAGCTTAGCACCATCGTTGAGCTAATGCATGATGTGATTATGATGGCTACCATCGTCACCCCTTTGATGACACCCCTCATTGTCATTTTCTTGCTGGCAATATGTGGCCCTTGAGCCATTTTGTCAATTCAATCTCAATCTCAATCACACACATGCACGCACACACGCACACACGTGTCACCAAGGAACAAAATTGCATTGAGATGTGCATTGATGCTACCGGCCTCGCTGAGTAGCAGTGACACAAAATTGCATTGAGATGTGCATTGATGCTACCAGCCCCACTGAGTAGTAGTGACATTAAGCTATTAGGTCTCTTCTTGTACATACTTTAAATTGGCATTTTCTACACTATTTTGAAACATCCATCATTCGCTTCTAATTTTCTCTTTGTACTCGTGTGGTTTTGCAAGTTACTTATAATGCTATAAGTGATACTTAACATGACAAGTTGCTTCCTAGTTGTGCTCATATAGTCACCTAGGTTAATGCTAATTGTGTAGGAGCTCAGTTCAAAGGAGTAGAGCTTATATTGCTAAGCAAGATTACGTTAAAATAGTATTGATGTGGTTGAATTTCAAGTCTTCCCAAAGTGCAGTGATAAAAAACAAGCAACAAAGGCACAATGTACTTTGCATGAGAGAGAGAGAGAGAGAGAGAGAGAGAGAGAGAGAGAGAGAGAGAGAGAGAGAGAGAGAGAGAGAGAGAGAGAGAGAGAGAGAGAGAGAGAGAGAGAGAGAGAGAGAGAGCAATCCCAAGTTAGAAATGTTTCATAGTGGTGAGTGTGAGCCATTGACATACTATAACATATGTAAATGTGTATCTACAAAAGAAAGAATGATTATATGAGCATATACCAATTTTATGCATATTGCATATTTAGAAAGTTTGCATTGACAAATCAAGTACCACACTTTTAAATTAGAGATAGAGATGTTAGTAATATGGTTCTCTCTTATGTGAAACATGAATTACATGACTATGTGATAGTTTTTGGTCATGATTTATTGAAATTTTTGTTCTCTCTCTCTCTCTCTCTCTCTCTCTCTCATGTTCCATGTATGATGTAGAAAGTCTTCCAAGGCTATTGTAGCTTATGTAGTTTGCCATTTGCAATGAGAAAACTAAGTCATTTTGGTAAATCTGTAAAGAGATCTAAAAGCACATAAACACTATATGTCTTCCAATATATTAAGGTTTTCTCTCAAGAGGATAAAAGAGATGCTACAAGTTGGTCCTTTTAAGGCATTGTATTATAGAGGCACACAAATGAAGGCTGAAGTTAGTATCCAAAGCTATGACCAATTAGACCATTGTTTCATATTGACACAGTTGGACCTTCAAACAAAAACATAGGTGCTAAGAAGTGAGGTTATAGATTGCATGATTTATATACACATGTATTTTTATAATAAACCATCTTTGCATGGTAAGTTCAAATATTCAAACTTGTTAAGAGACAGTGTTATTATTGTACCATAGCAACATCTAGATTGTGTAAGGGATATCACATATCATTTAGTGTTTTTTAAAAAACAAGCAAATGATATTTTTTGCATTGTATTCTATTGTATGCACTCCATGAGCTTCACAATAGATATGAGTAAAGCAAGCTTTCCTTGTAAGTTACGGACGAGGTGAACACATATCAGTAAGTGCGAACACATATTGTTTTTTCTTGAGCAAACGAAAGCAACCATGCTATTGCAGGGCAACTTCCCTTTGCTCACAAAAAATGCGGAGTAAGCAAGGTGCAACCTTCCTAATGATTAATTGGCAAGCTAGTATGTATAATTTACTAAAACAAATAAATTTGCAGAAATATGTATAAATTTCTAACATATATACCCAAAGAATACATCAACAATGTTATACATGGTCCCTCAATTTTCGGAAATTAATTACAAAATACAGTGTGTCCCCCCATAAATCCTGCGTGTGTTTCCATAGTAGCACTCACAGCAGCCATGGATGAAGACCAAATCGAGAAGGCTGTGCTGGCATACCTGAAGCAGAAGGGGTATCGGCAGGCGGAGCAAGCTTTCCAGGAAGAGCACCTGAAGTCGTCTGCCTCCTCAGTCAAGACCGACCCGCTAGTCGCAGACCACATTTTGAAATACGCCAAGTAATGCGCACCTTCTTTTCCAAAAGCTGCAGCTTCCTCCTGCCATATCTCGAAACCCTGAAAGAAATGGATGACAATAAAAAAAAGAGAGGGAGTTTTGACGTCTTCTGGTTATCTTATAATAAGTTGTGACAGTCTTAATGCTATCGCAGGTTAGACAATGCTCCCGCCACTTACAAGGATGCCTACAACAAGCTTCGAAATTGGGTCCATTCTTCTTTGGATTTGTATAAGGTATGAAAGGCTCATGATAGCCTTTTGTTCTGTTTCTTGACACATGTAGGGATACACAGAGAATCAAGAAGCATAAATGTCATCGAACACGTATTGCAGTATATGTCTAGCTCCTAGTACGAATCCTGTCACGTACATTTGCATGATTGTTGAGTCGTGGTACAGGTCTAGTCTCACCATATGCTTTATAGGTGCATCCCACATACCTTCCGAGAGAATCATGTGTCAGGGTGGAAGCTTCAACAAGCTGCATGAGTTTGGGTGAGATCCTTGCTAATTGGCTTTATGCCAATATAAGTGCTTTATGGAAAACTATGGCATGCACATGTGAATGTTCTAAATATAAGTGCATCTATGGTATGCACATGCAAACGTCCTCAATATATCATACTGTAGTTGCACTGCAAGTCCATAATGTTGTTGGGTTCAGTACTACTAATCAATCACTCAACTAATGTCGTACCAGCCTGGTTCTCTACTAATTCAAGACAATATCATGAGGTTCCCTATCAATTGAAGTAAACCTCATGATAATCTTGACTGCCTTATTCTCTACTAATCTAAGCCACTTAACAAACCTAGCCGAAGTGGCTAATAATATTGATGAATACATCCAAAATGATCATCCACAAGTAGAAAGATCTAAGATGATTCTCTCAATGAAGATGCGACTGCATAACCAATTTATACATAGGCACAATACTTGAAAATGACAAATGTAAGGTTCCATGTTGGTTTGTCCTCCAAGCAAGCTTGTGTGCTTCTCCTCTTTAGCTTATCGCAAGGTATTCATTTTCTTGAAAATAAAGGGTTCTCTTCTTAGTTGAGTTGTCTTTTTAATTTGTTAAGAGTAGCTAGGTTTTGTAAAGAAAACATAGTGCATGAATACGACCAACTCATAGTAATCTCAGACAATAATACAAATGAAGAAAAAGGAGATGAAACGATGCTATAATGAACGGATGATGAATGTGTTGAGAGTCATCTCCTGCCATGTCAGCAGTGCCACGTGGCAGCAGTCAGACTGTCGCTGACTGCAGTTGGCTGCATTAAATGCAGCCAACTTGGTTATTTCGGGTCATTTTGTTAGAGGTAGAGTCATCCCCTGGACAGGCTGGTTTAGGGTTTCTCTGTGGACAGCACTACGGCAGAGCACAGAGGACACGTCAGCAGTGTACGGACAGAGCAGGATGCCACGTCAGCACAGTACGGATGTCAGCAGCCTGTAGTCGGACAGTTTTTTATTGTTTTTGCTGTAGTCGGTTGCATTTACTGCTGCCGACCTGGTGCTGGGCATTCTTTATTTTCTGGCTAAAAATAGCCAGTTGGTGGCACACTCAGTCATTCATTCAGGTTCTGACCTTGAGATCTGTTGGCTGAAGCGGGCTGACGGAGATTGAGGTCATCAAGTCGGAGACACACACAGATATTTTCTCTGCCCCCGTGTATATTTCTGCACTCTTATACCACATACTACACTACAGATTTTCTGCGTTTACACTCCTTTTCTCTCTCTCTCTCTCTCTGTTCACTCTCTCTCTCAGTCTTTGTCCTACGCTTCCGCATCGTTGCACTCTGACATGGTATCAGAGCGGTGAAGATGGACTGACTGAGTGCTGAACTTATTTGAAGAGGAGATTTCAGCGCGACACAAGGCTGCGTTTCTAGGATTCGAGGGTGAGTGGGAGGGCTGTGCATCGGATCTTATACAACATACTACATTGCAGATTTTCTGTGTTTACACTCTTCTTCTCTCTCTCTCTCTCTCTCTCTCTCTTAGTCTTTGTCCTACGCTTCCGCATCGTTGCACTCTAACATGGTATCAGAGCGGTGAAGACGGACTGACTGAGTGCTAAACTTATTTGAAGAGGAGATTTCAGCGCTACACAAGGTTGTGTTTCTAGGATTTGAGGGCGAGTGGGAGGGCTGCGCATTGGATCTTATACAGCATACTACACCGCAAATTTTCTGCGTTTACACTCTCCTTCTCTCTCTCTCTCTCTGTGTTCACTCTCTCTCTCAGTCTTTGTTCTACGCTTCCGCATCGCTGGACTCTGACATGGTATCAGACCAGTGAAGATGGATTGACTAAGTGCTGAACCTATCTAAAGAGGAGATTTCAGTGCGACACAAGGCTGTGTTTCTAGGATTCGAGGGCGAGTGGGAGGGTTGTGCATCGGATCAAGGCTGAAGCAAGCGTAGGCGTGCGGGAAAGGAGTCCAATCGGTGAATTTGCTGCAGGTTATTGCTGTTTGAAGGGGAGGAAGGCTGTTTTTGAGGCCTTCCATTGCAGATTTTACTTTTTCATCGCCTCCGGCGGATGAAGAAGGTTTGGGTAGCAGAGGAACCATCCCTAGAAGGTTGTGTTTACACAATCAGAGGGGGCTGACTCTGCGTTTGCGCAGGCATTGCAGGTGAGCATGTCTACAGAGATTGATTTGGAGTTCCAGGCGATCATGGACAGGAAGGTGCCTATCCTACCGGCTCTTCCATCGGATCAAAAGCTTGATGGTGACAATTACCGCATCTGGCGGGTGATGATGTTGGCCATTTTGGAGTCTTATGATTTGGCGGAATTGGTGATGGAGGAGATTAACAGGCCCTCGGTGAGGAATGAGTCCAAACTATCTTCCAATGCTCATGCGGAGTTGACCAAGGCCCAGTCTCATTTGGACAAACTGAATGCCATGATTCGATCTTTTCTGTTTCTGCCTTGCACTACAGCCGTGATAGCTCACATCAAGTGCTTGACGGTGGCTTGAGAGATATGGCTGGAGCTGATCAGATGTACAACCGGATGACCCTGATGGAGAGGGTTTCTTTGGAGGTGCAGATGTGGACCTTATGTGTGAATAAGTCTTCTTTGCTTCGGGAACACATCAACAAGCTTCGGCAGCTTTAGATGCAGGTTCAAAATGCGGGGAAGCCTATTTTCTCCAAAGACATGGCGATTACTTTATTGCCCTAGTTGCTGCCACGATTCGGTACCTTTTATTCTGCTCTTATTGCATGAGGGCGGAAGTCGACTCTTCGGTGGGAAGAGTTGGTTCCTATGGGTTTAGACTAAGAGGAACAATTGAAGGGACAGAATGCTTCCAAATTGGAGGCTTTGGTTGGTCAAGCCTCTCAGAAGAAGAGGAAGGACCAAAAGAAGAAGAAGGAGGACAACAAATCCAAGAAGGACAAGAAGAAGGAATCGACTTGCCATATTTGTGATAAGACCAGCCATTCGAAGAAGGATTGCCTCGACAAAGACAAGAAGGACACCAACCCTCATCAGCTACTTTTCTACACTTAGCAGTCATTGAGGACTCTACATTGAAAACTTCTGATGTTGCGATGGCAACTGCCCAGGCTCGTGAGTGGATAGTGGACAGTGGTGCCTCATGGTACATGACTCCTTCCGTTGGTATTGTCCATTTGCGACCGTTGCGTGGGCATATTCTCATTGGAGATAGCTCTTCTGTGTCTATTGCTACGCGGGGTGAGATGCAACTTATTCCCGATGGACGTGGTGGTACCCACACTTCCGAGGTGTTGCATGTGCCAGGCTTGGGGTATCATTTACTTTCGGTCCATAAGATTTGTTCTCTTGGTCTCTTGGTGGAGTTTGACAGTGATACTGTTCGAGTACTTGATCGTGGATCGAGGAAGGTTCTCTCTTCAGGGTATGAGGAGAATGGCATCTACAAATTGAAGTCTTCTACAGCTCTTACCTCTCTTCTTTTTACCTCTCAGACACAGTTTGAGCTATGGCATGCTCGATTTGGCCACCTAAACTAGAGTACCTTTGGAAGGCGTCGCGAGGGTCGTTTGTCCGAGGATTGCCGGACATAGTGGTGAGCCATCAGCCATGTGTCTCCTGCATTTGTGGAAAACTGCATCAGGATGCGATTTCCAACAAAGCTTCTAGGCGGTCTACTTCACCCATGGAGCTTGTATCTACGGATCTTTGTAGCTCGATGAGGATCGAGTCCTTGAAGGGGAGCTTGTACTTCATGTTGATCGTAGATGACTACAACAGGTTGACATAGGTATATTTCTTGACTTTGAAGTCGGAGGCTTTCTCTCACTTTAAGGATAGGCTTTTTTTTGAGGAGAATCGATCTGGCTGACGACTGAAGACCTTGCGTTCAGACAAGGGAGGTGAATTTATGTCTAATGAGTTTGCTTGTTTTTGTGCAGATAGGGGCATTCACTAGGAGTTTGCTAACACCAATACTTCTCAAGAGAATGGCATTTTGGAGCGGAAGAACCGAAGTGTGATTGAGATGATGCGCACTATGATGGAGCACCAACAGACACCCCAGTTTCTGTGGGCCAAGACCGTGGCTACCGTAGTTCACATCCTCAATCGATCTCCCACTTCGGCCGTTGACAGGATGACACCTTTTGAGGCTTACTTTGGGACGAAGCCTGATGTCTCTTATTTCAGGATCTTTGGGTGTGACGTCTATGTGCACATCCCGAAGACAGAGCGTGGTAAGTTCGAGACTGTCAAAAGATGATGTACCAGCAAGATAGTAGGGTTTGCGGGGAGGAATACGGAGTGAACTCAGCAAACATGGAAAAGAGAAGAGAAGAGAGAAGAAACTCTGATGAATGGAATGATGAAGTTTTGAATCATGGAGTGAATGTGATACAAGGGAATGAGGGTGCCGTAACACAAGGAAGATGATGAAAACAACCACGAACCACGAACTGCAATGTCCTCCTGAAGGGGTGTGAGGGTAGTGGAGAGGTTGGAGAGAAGAGGTGACGGACTGAATGAATCAGCCGTAAGGAATGAATGAGATAGTGGCCTATAAATAGGCACAATCAATCTAGGATGGCGCCCCTTTTTGGGGTTGCAAACCCTAAACGCAAAACGGAGAAACACAAAAATCCAAACTGCGGGTGAAGGGTTTTTCAACACCCCCTCTCAGGCCCAAAAAGGGGAACAAGAGAAGAGTGAGGTGGAGATGCAATGCTATATGCTAAAGAATGCTCATGTAGCAAGTGCCACTTGGACAGTGTCGCTCGTGGGGAAATTGTTCACTTGCCCAAGCACCCTAGTACAAAGATGATGAAAACATGCAATGCATAGGAGGAATATTGGACTTTGTGTGGTGCCGAGAACCATAAGGATATGCCCATACTTGATCTCAGGAGGTGGCTCCATGCTAACCAAGTGACCAAGGCAAGAAGAGAAGAGGAGGAAGAAGATGTAGAGGATCCCTAAGATCCAAGATTTCCACCGGAAAGGGAACCTATAGTAAAGACCAGTAGACAGAGTGAATTGGAGAATCCGAAACATAACCTCAGGAGAGAAGCCACTAGCTCCGTGCATCCATGCTGGAAGGAATACGAAGGCCTCGTCACCAAGTCGCGGCTAAACCTCTAAGGTCCCGATCTAGGTGGTACTTGAAGATTTTAGGTATTAGTAGAAGAGATGACTGGTCAAAGATAGCCACCCTAAGAAAGTAGAGAATGGGTGAAGAACTTCATGTGGAGTAGGTTCCCCCTCTGAGGTGGGAGGTGGAGGGCCCCCCGTTGAAGTCGAAGAAGTAGATGCCCCCTCTGAGGGTAAATAAATAACATCCCCCTCTGAATCCCCCTGTGAAGTAGATAGGGAATCCAAAAACTCATGGATCACAGACTCCGAAATGTTTGATGACGAAGGAAGTGCGGCCAGTCGTGCTAAAGAAGGTATCTAGGGTGCCGAAGAGCTCCCAGAGGTAGCCTTTCGAACGTGAGTAGTCGAGGGTGGGGCTTAGAATGGAGCAAAAGGTGGGCAACAGTAGCTGTCTCTCAGTGGAGCGGACTGGGTAGCCGAAGAAGAGGAAGGAGTTGAGCAGCCAGTGTCTCTCGAAGGAGCGGACTGATGAGGAGACGGTATCAAACAATCACTGTCTCTCGGTGGAGCGGACTGCAGAGCCATAGGTTGCGGAAGCCATTGTACCTGAAAATAAGTGGGAGAAGACTGCTGCTGGCTTGCGACGATCTCCAGGAGGTTGTAGCGCCAATCGATCCTCCATGTGCTCGAAAGGACTTAGTGCGCATCGGATGCGTCTTATTGCCTTGAGCATAGTACTCTGATAGCCGATGCGGAAGAATCTTTGTGGCCCAGAAAGGAGAGGTGGCACAAGGAGTGCCTGGTGGAAGACGCATATACTTTGGAGGGGTGGGGAGCAAAGGTTGATGTCGACAGTCTTTGGTGGGATGACCGTTCGTGCCGCAGTAGGAACACCTAGTAGAAGGGCAATTTGTCGGGGGAGACGCCATGGTACTGGTGTGGCAAACTGAAAAAGGGAGGGGTCAGCCACAATGAACCACGAACCGCAATGTCCGCTTGAAGGGGTGTGAGGGCAGTGTGAAGCATGAACCACAATGTCCCCCTCAAGGTGTGGGAGGGTAGTGGAAGGGCTGGAAGTGAGTTGCCAGTGGGAGGAGGATGTGACCAGCAGTAAGAGATTGAATTAGTAGAAAAACGTAGGCGAGGAGAGAGAGACTAAAAACGCAGGCAGCAGGTGAGAGAGAGACTAAAAACGCAGGCAGGATAGCTTGCAGGAGAGAGAAAGACTAAAAACGCAAGCAACAAGACTGCGATGACGTGGCAGACTGTACGGTAGCAGGTTTGCACAGGAACAGTAGTCGCTTGGCTGGAATCAGCTCCAAACTGCGTGAAGAGGGCTGGAAATCAGGCGCCAACTGATGGAGATAGCAATGGACAGCTTCGACTGAGATGTCCTCTACAAACGGGGTATGGGCAGCAAGTTGAAACACCTGAAATCTGCAAAAATGAGATTGTTTTTTGTTCGCTGCTAGGTGAGCAAATCCAGCTCTGATACCATGTCAAAAGATGACGTGCCAGTGAGATAGTAGGGTTTGTAGGGAGGAACACAGAGTGAACTTGGTAAACATGGAGTAGAGAAGAGAAGAGAGAAGAAACTCTGATGAATGGAATGATGAAGTTCTGAATCATGGAGTGAATGTGATACAAGGGAATAAGGGTGCCATAGCACAAGGACGATGATGAAGACAGCCACGAACCACGAACTGCAATGTTCTCCTGAAGGGGTGTGAGGGTAGTGGAGAGGCTGGAGAGAAGAGGTGACAGACTGAATGAATCGGCCGTAAGGAATGAATGAGAGAGTGGCCTATAAATAGGCACAATCAGTCTAGGATGGCGCCCCTTTTTGGGGCTGCAAACCCTAAATGCAAAATGCAGAAACCCTTTTTGGGGCTTCCCAATGACAGGTTTTTGTTGGTTACAGCTCCTAGTCCCAAGGTTATCGTCTATTTGATCTTGTCAAGTGGGATATCTCCACGAGCCGAGATGTGCGGTTCGTGGCCGGCCACAGAGGGGGGTGAGGAGCACCCCGTCCTTGGAGATCCAGGGGAGAGTTGGGCTCCCAAGACAGTTCCTTTGGAGCTAGAGCCTCTTGATGGAGATTCTTCTTCTGATTCAGAGTCTTCCCTTCCACCAGCCACCCCTGAGGAGCTTCCGCCGGTGGAAGTATTCAAGTCTTCAGCAGATGGAGAGCGACGGGGAGAGGTTCGTCCTCCTACTCGTTGGGCCCGTGACACACTCTGAGATTTAGGGATCGAGGGGTTCCTTGAGGAGTGGGAATTGCAGGATGGACTGCGGAGGTCACGGAGGAATCAGGCACCTTCTAGGGAGCTTGTTTACTCTAACTATTGTTTGATGACTCGTGTTATGCAGGATCATGAGCCCACTTCAATGAAGGAGGCTTTGTAGTCTGACCATTGGCGGAAGGCTATGGAAGTTGAGTTGGAGGCTATTGAGAGGAATGGCACTTGGTCTCTTGTGCCTTGTCCCTCTCACAAGAAGGTGATTGGAGTCAAGTGGGTCTTCAAGACCAAGTATCTTAGCGATGGTTCTTTGGACAAGCACAAGGCTTGCCTTGTTGCTAAAGGTTTTACTCAATGCCCAGGCATTGACTTCCATGATACTTTTGCCCCCACTGCCCGTATGGCGACTATTTGAGTTGTTCTTGCCTTGGCTGGCCTGTCTATCAGTTGGATGTGAAGTCAGCATTTCTCAATGGTGATTTGCAGGAGGAGATCTATGTTGAGCAACCTCCTAGCTTTGGATCCTCGGATGGGAAAGTTTACACGTTGAAGAAGGCCTTGTATGGCCTCAAGCAAGCTCCGCATGCATGGAACGAGAAAATAAACTCGTTTCTTCAGTCGAAGTTGGGATATGGGCGCTCCAAGGCCAATCCACAGCTTTATGTGCACACTTGCGAGGTTGGTTGTGTGTTGTTTGTGTTTGTATGTTGATGATTTGATAGGGGATCATGCATAGAAGGTCCGAGAGACCAAGACAGCTTTACACCAGATATTCGAGATGACGGATTTGGGGCTTCTTCATTTCTTCTTGGGTTACGAGATTTATTAATCTCAGAGGGGGATTTTCATCCCTTAGTAGAGGTACATTCAGGAGCTCTTAGTGACTTTTGAGATGGAGACTTATTGGATCATTACTACTCCTATGGATCCAAACTGGAAGGCCACTTCACACTCCGATTCTCCCTTGACGGATGCTTCCCGCTATCGTCAGTTGATTGGATCATTGATTTGGCTTTTCAACACTCATGTTGATCTTTGTTTTGTTGTGGGTCTTTTGGCGGGGGGTTTCATGAGTGAACCTAACTAGGTGCATTGACAAGTTGCCCTGAGGATTCTTCGGTATTTGAGGGGGGCCTTTGACTTAGGGATTTCTTATCCAGCAGGTTCAGATGCTTTAGATCTTGTTCTTGCAGGTTGGAGTGACTCGGATTGGGTTGGCAATGTGGACCACCGGCGGTCTACTACAGGCTACTGCTTTACCTTGGGTACAAGTGTTATCTCTTGGAGTAGCAAGAAGCAGCCCATGGTCGCCCTTTCTTCTACTGAGGCGGAGTATCGGGCTGCATCTTCCACCACATGTGAGGTTGTGTGGCTTCGGAGATTGTTGGAGGAGCTTGGCTGCCCCAAGACTCGTCCTACTCTTTTGCTGTGTGACAACGAGAGTTGCATTGCCTTGGTATGGAATCCTGTATTCCATGCCCGGACGAAGCACATTGAGATCTAGTATCACTTCATTCGGGAGAAGCTTGTGGATGGGACCATTGATGTGGAGTACTGCAAGACAGAGGATAATCTTGCAGATTTGTTCACGAAGGCACTTCCCCAGGCTTTACTTCGTTAGCATTCTAGATCCCTTAGTCTGATGCCTCATCTAGGATCTAAGAGGGGGTGTTAGAGGTAGAGTCATCCCTTGGACAGGCTGGTTTAGGGTTTCTTTGTGGACAGTAGTACGGCAGAGCGCAGAGGACACGTTAGCAGCGTACAGACAGAGCAAGATGCCACATCAGCACAGTACGAATGTCAGCAGCGTGCAGTCGGACAGTTTTTTATTGTTTTTGCTGCAGTTGGCTGCATTTATTGCAGCCGACTTGATGTTGGGCATTCTTTATTTTCTGGCTATAAATAGCATGTTGGTGGCACACTTAGTCATTCATTCAGGTTCTGATCTTGAGATCTGTTGGCTGAGACAGATTGTGCTTGGGCTGACGGAGATTGAGGTCATCAAGTTGGAGACACACGCAGATATTTTCTCTGCCCCCGTGTATATTTCTGCACTCTTATACAACATACTACACTGCAGATTTTCTGCATTTACAGTCTCCTTTTCTCTCTCTCTCTCTCTGTGTGTTCACTCTCTCTCTCTCAGTCTTTGTCCTATGCTTCCACATCACTGCACTCCAACACATTTTTGAGGCATCCTTTTCAGCCTTTATAAGGCTGAGTTTCCAGCAGTCTTCCACAATTGTCTGACAGATTTCAGCCTGCTAGTGACGGAGACTGCACTTGGGGCTGACGGAGATCGAGGTCCTCGTGTACGCATATATTTTCTCTACACCCGTGTATAATTCTGCATCTTTTTACAGCATTCTTCACTACAATTTTTTTGCGTTTCATTGTCTCTTTTTCTCTCTCTCTTCTCTCTCTATTTACTCTTTGTCACGGTCATTTGCTTCCGCATTGCTTCACTCTAACATGGTGTTATAGCATTGAAGGACTGACCTAGGGTGGACCTATCTGAAGAGGAGTTTTCAGCACAACACAAGGCTGTGTTTTCAGTGTTCAAGTGCAAGCAGGTGGGTTGCGTGTCAGACAAGGCTGAGGCAAGCATGGGCGTGCAAGAAAAGATAAGATTTGTTGAAGCTATTGCTGTTTTTTGGCTGTTAGAGAAGAAAGAAGGCTGCGTTTTTGGCCATCAAGTACAAGTTTTACCTTTTCATTGCCTCCGGCGACTGAGGAAGGTTCGGGACGTAGAGACGAGAGCCCTAGCAGGCTGCATTTTCACAGTCAGAGGGGGTTTCTTTTGCATTTGTATAGGCATTGCAGGTGAAGATGCCTACAGAGATTGGCGTGGAGTTCTAGGCGATCATGTACCGGAAGGGGCCTGTCTTACCGGCTCTTCCATTAGATCAAAAGCTCGATGGCGACAATTACGGCATTTGGTGTGTGATGATGTTGGCTATATTAGAGTTTTATGATTTGGTGGAGCTTGTGATGGAGGAGATCAACTAGCCCTCGGTTAGAGATGAGTCCAAAGTTCAAACTCTCTTCAAATGCTCGTGCGGAGCTGACCAAGGCCCAGTATCATTGGGACAAGTTGACTGCTAGGATTCGTTCTTTTCTTATTCTGTCTTATACAACAGCCGTGATAGCCCATATAGAGCACTTGACGGTGGCTCAGGAGATATGGTTGGAGCTTGACTAGATGTACAATCGGATGACCCTTATGAAGAGGGTTTCTTTGGAGGTGTAGATGTGGACCCTATTTGTGAATAAGTCTTCTTCGCTTTGGAAACACATCAACAAGCTTCGACAGCTTCAGATGCAGGTATGTGGGGAAGCCCATTTCTTTCGAAGACACGGCGATCACCTTACTGTCCCAGTTACCGCCACGATTTGGCACCTTTTATTCTACTCTTATTGCTTCAGGGCAAGAGTCAACTCTTCGTTGGGAAGAGTTTGTTCCTATGGTCTTGGACCAAGAGGAATAGTTGAAGGGACATAATGCTTCCAAATCGGAGGCATTGGTTGGTCAAGCCTCTCGGAAGAAGGGAAAGGACCAAAAGAAGGAGGAGGACAACAAATCTAAGGACAAAGAGAAAGAATTGACATGCCATATTTGTGGTAAGACTGGCCATTGGAAGAAGGACTTCCTTGACAAGGACAAGGACAAGGATACCAAGAAGGAGGACACGAAGGATTCTAGAGCAGTGGTTGCACTCTCATTAGTTGCTTTTATACACTTAGTGGTCATTGAGGACTCTACACCGAAAACTTTTGATGCTGCGATGACAGCTCCCGAAGCTCGAGAGTGGATTGTGGATAGTGGTGCCTCATGGCACATGACTCTGTCGACAGTTGGTGTTGCCCATTTGCGGCCCTCGCGTGGGCAGTTTCTCATAGCTCTTCTGTGTCTATTGCTACAGGGGGTGAGGTGCAGCTGATTCCAAATGGACGTGGTGGTACCCACACTTCCGAGGTGTTGCATGTGCCAAGTTTAGGGTATCATTTGCTTTCGGTACATAAGATTTGTTCTCTTGGTCTTTTGGTGGAGTTCGGTAGTGATCCTGTTAGAGTCTTTGATCGTGGATTGAGGAAGGTTCTCTCTTTAGGGTATGAGAAAAATGGCATCTACAAATTGAAGTTTTTTTATGCTCTTACCTCTCAAACATAGTCTGAACTATGGTATGCTCGGTTTGGCCACTTGAACTATGAGTATCTTCGAAAGGCGTCGCGAGGATCACTTGTTCGAGGTTTGCGGGACATAGTGGTGAGCCAACAGCCATGTGTCTCCTGCATTTGTGGGAAGCAGCATAGGGATGCGATTCCCAACAAAGCTTCGAGGCAGTCTACTTCACCTATGGAGATTGTATCTACGGATCTGTGTGGCCCTATGAGGATCGAGTCCTTGAAGTGGAGCTCGTACTTCATGTTGATCATAGATAACTACAACAGGATGACGTGGGCCTATTTCTTGGCATTGAAGTTGGAGGCTTTCTCCCACTTTAAGGATTGGCTTCTCTTCGAGGAGAACGAATTGGGTCAGAGATTGAAGACCTTGGGATTAGACAAGGGTGGTGAATTTGTTTCTAATGAGTTTACTCATTTTTGTGCAGATAGAGGCATTCACCAAGAGTTTGCTAATACCAATACTCCTCTATAGAATGGCATTTTGGAGCGAAAGAACCGAAGTGTGATCGAGATGGCACGCACCATGATGGAGCACTGATAGACACCTTAGTTTCTGTGGGCCGAGGCAGTGGCTATGGTAGTCCACATCCTAAATCGATCCCCCACTTCGGCCGCTGATAGGATGACACCTTTTGATGCTTACTTTGGGACTAAGCCGGATGTCTCTTATTCAGGATTTTTGGGTGTGACACCTATGTGCACATCTCGAAGGCCCAGCGTGATAAATTTGAAGCGGCTTCTGTCAGAAGTGGTGCAGCAATTGAAGCATAAACATGTGCTGAAATAAACTGTTGAACACAAGACAAAAGAAAAAACAGAGATAACACAATACAGATGAGAACTCAGATGTATGCTCGGGAAATGGAATCCATATACCAAGACATGAGATAGTACAGATACAATGTGAGTCACCGACTGTGGAGGCATTGGCACCTGCTCTCTTTTTCTAGAAGGTGTCAAGTGATGAATGAATGAGGAGGAGGGAGACTGACAATAAATAAGCCAAAATAAAGGCCTAAAATATGACAGGTCGGCTAGCATTAAATGCTAGTCGACTGACTGCAAATAATGCCAATCCACAATAAACAATGGCAAATAAAATGTCTAAATAATCTCTGATGCTAGCCTATTGAACCACAAGTCGAGACTCAACCATGAGTTGACTAATTTGCTAACATCCTCTCTCAGATCATGGGTGATCTGATACAATGCAATAGACAAGGATAATGTCACATCAGAGTATACACAACAATGTCCATCATAGTAGAACCATGGATACCCAAGTAGTGGGTACGTAAGCCACCACCAAGGTGCCTTGGAGAGAACCTGATGTCGATGTCGATCGTACCAGCTCTTGAAGATAGAGAAGATCATAGCAGCTCTCAATGTCTGTCAATAATGCCGCTAAAGTAGCACATGTGACTGTCCTGTCACCAATGCCGCAGCGCATAAATGACCATGGATGCCCCATCTTTGGCTAGACCGCCAAAGTGTCCCCTCATGGGAGCTCCAGACGAAAGCCACATGCTCTCTGTCAAGGAACGAGCCCATCATGAACTTGAGTGTCAATCCTAGCTCTAGGATTTGTACTTGCTAGACTTCGGTTGATGTGTCAGGGATGTCCCTCTTTGGATCTTGTGTATTTATATAGAAATATAGATGAGGTGCGGTTGCCCCATCTCACCACCCTCTCACACTCCCTCTCTGACACTGAGAGTCGTGAGGGAGGACCGCATCACCACCACTAAAAAGCAGTTGAGGAAGGGGCCACGAAGTCCTTCCCACGATCCGAAGAAGAGGATCCCTTCCGCGCCTTAGACTGCGACTTGGCCAGAGGATCGGAATCGGAATCTGAGGCAGATGATGACTCGTCGGAGGAGTCCGCATCCCGCTTCGTCTTTTGCTCCTTTTTCTTCCTGGAAGCCGCTAACTCTTTGTAGTCCTTCCTTAAATGACCCTTCTTGCCACAGTGGTAACATTGGGCCTTCGACTTCTTCATCTTTGAACCCCTCTTTGAAGCTGCAAGAGCCTTACTTGAACCCCCATAATGTGACGGAAGCCGCCCTTGTAGTCGCAAAGTAGGCTCATGCTTAAGTAGCATTGAGGATATATGAAGAAATTTGACAAGAGTGGTAGATGTCTGCACCTGTAAGGCATTGGCCACTCCATCAAACTCTCGAGGAAGCTTGTAGAGTACTGTGTTATATTCTTATGCAAGGAGTCTATCTCAAATTGCATAGTCCTCTCCGAGGAGTGATTGTTACCCTTGCGCATAGCCTCATCATAGATGAGAGGCTCTCCCTGCATCCGTAACCAAGACATAATGCATCGATGGCTCAAATCGATCAGGTGGACATCTAGCTCTAGTAGACCATCTCATTGCAGGCTCTGTTGCATGTCTAGCGTCCTGCCCAACATCCTGGCCATGTGTACCAACTGTTGCTATAGGCTATCCAACTGGCTGTGCAAGAGCACGTGGCTCCTCTTGGAATATAACCATGCGTATCTCTACCACCTTCTCAGGTTGCCTATGCATCTTGTCTTCATGGAAGACTACATCATGGCTGCCGATGGCTTTCTGCGTCTACAAATCCCAGAGGCAGTAACCCATCTCGCCTGCATCTCCATAGCCATGGAAAATGCATTTAACACTCTTAGGATCCAACTTAGTCCACTTGTCCTTGGGCACATGGCAGAATGCCTCACATCCAAAGACACGTAGATGCACATAAGATGAAGGTTTCCCAGTCCATACCTCCTTTGCAACTTGGAAATCCAAACCACTAGAAGGTAATCTATTGATGACATGCACAATTGTACTAACTATCTCAGTCCAAAAGCTCTGTGTGATAGGCCTGCATGGCTAAGTATACTACGTATACGCTCCTGGATGGTTCTATTAATCCGCTCAGCCAAACCATTCTAGGGTGGGGGTATAGGGGGTGGTCGACTGATGCTTAATACCCCTCTCATTACATAGCTACTCGAAGGCACGTGACACATATTCTCCCCCATTGTCAATCCTAAGGCATTTCAACATGTTTGGTTCTCAACCAATGCAAGCCATCTCTGAAACACAACCAAGACATCTGACTTAAGCTTAATGGGGTAAGCCCAGACTTTACATGAAAAATCATCAATGTGTGAAATACGCGGGATCTAGAGCATGGCAAATGCGGAAGCTATGGAGGTTGAAAGAGGAAAAAAAAACTCATGAAGACATTGACCTTGACTAGGACAAATTGTTACACAAGTGAATTAGGTTCCAAGATTGAGACTTGGACTCATAAACATAATTTTGTGTATTGAAGTGACATGACACTTTACTGAAAAGAAAAGAGTACTATCATTGCATGAGAAAAAGAGTGCAAGTACAATGCTTTATAGGATTTGAGTGGTGGTACTTTCTCCTACTGTGCATATGGGATTCTGGTCCTGAGCCCTCACTGCTCCTCACAAAGGGACTGAAGTAGGTGATTGCAAATATCTCAACACCCCTCCTCAATCACAACCAAAAGTACAAAGTGTGTAGAGGCTTTAGTGAAAGCAACACCTGCAAAGTGTGGGCACACTATAAACATGGCAGACATCCAGAGGCTGTAGCAAGGGCCTCACAAAGTGTACAGAGGCTGTAGTACAAGGATAACTAAGGAGTTTACAAGTTTATGTCCGAGGCATTAGGGCTAGGAAATACACAGCTAAAAAAGTCTGTCTGAATAGAAGGATTGATGAGGTTGGTCCTTCTCCTGGTGGTTTTCTTCTTCTTCTTCCTTTTCTCCGTTTTCTTCTTCTTCTTTGACTGCAACTAGATAGGCCTTTTGGAACCTCTTTCTGGCATGGCAAAACTTCTCAGTGTATTCGGTCCTTCTGCAGAAATCACAGAAGAGCTGATCCTTCTTGCCTTTGTACCTGTTGCCAACATATAATGCATGCTCATCTCTAGAGGTACTTGGTTCTTCCTTAGTTTTTAGCTTCTTTTCCTCTTCTAACAGTGATGCCTGGATATCAACAAGTTCAGGGTTTGGCATATTAATTAGAGTCACATGGAGTGTGCTACCTTGGGAAGAGGAGTTGAATCGAGAGGAGTTGTTGGCCTTGCGCATTAGACAGTTGGAAAGAAAGTCAGAAGACATAGAGGCAGCAATTGCAAAGTTAAGGGCAGCAAGGATAGAGAACAGATGTGCCTCTGATAGGGCAGATTGCATAGTGCGAAGCTGATCCTGGAGTTGGGTAACGCGAAGTAGGAATGATTGAATCGTATCTTTGGGTTCAAACTTTAGTTACTAGAGCTTGCCATAGAGCGTAACGGCCCGCATGGTGGAAGGAGCCTCGTACATCAATTGCAACTTCGACCATATGTCGGAAGCTGTCCTGTAGGAGGTGATCGCTGGTAGGACTTCTTTGGAAATACACCGAAGTAACGCAGAATAAGCACCGGCATCATCCGCAAATCCCATGGAAGGACTGCCTCCTCATGGTTGTCTTCATCAAAATCAAATGGAACAGGAGGAGGTTGTTGAGGACGTGCCATAGCTCCACCAACCACATACCATAACCGCTTTTGGATAAATCAAGCCTTCATCACCGCACTCCACGTGTAAGAATCAGGTCCATGGAGTCATTAGTGGATGTGCATGGAGGAGCCATTTGGAGAAGAGTTAGAAAAGAAGTAGAGAAAAGAAGGGATTGAGAGATAGGGAACATAGCCAAACCGTGAGCACAGACTGCAAAAAACAAGAGTTCACATACAAGATAACCCAAAATCTGATCAAAATAAGACAAAAGTTGCTGTAAGAAGTAAAAAAAACAGTCAAAAATAGTCAAAAACAGCAAAAACGACCTGATAGTGTAAGAGCTAGGAGGAGAGGCAGAGGCACCAAAACACAAGCTGAAACACATGCGCAGGTTGTATGAATGTTGACGTCAGCAAAAAACGCAGGCAAAACAGGTTGCCTAGTTGGAGCAGCAGCTGTCTGATCAGTAAAAGTGAAAACAATCCTGAAATCAACAAGAAAACACAGCAGAAACAGAAATCTTGAAATATGATACCATGTCAGAAGTGGTGCAGCAATGGAAGCATAAACATGTGCTGAAATAAACTGCTGAACATGGGACAAAAGAAAAGAAAGAGATAACACGATACAGATGAGAACTCAGACGTATGCTCGGGAAATGGAATCCATATACCAAGACATGAGACAGTACAGATACAATGTGAGTCATTGGCTGTGGAGGCACTGGCACTTGCTCCCTCTCCCTAGAAGTTGTCAAGTGATGAATGAATGAGGAGGAGGGAGGCTAATAATAAATAGGCCAAAATAAATGCCTAAAATATGATAGGTCGGCCAGCATTAAATGCTGGCCGATTGGCTGCAAATAATGCCAATCCACAATAAACAATGGCAAATAAAATGCCTAAATAATCTCTAATGCCAGCCTACTAAACCACAAGTCAAGACTCAACCATGAGCTGACTAATCTGCTAACAGCTTCCTGACGACAGGTATTTGTTGGTTATAGCTCTCAGTTCCAAGGTTATTGCTTGTATGATCCTGTGAAGTGGGATGTCTACACGAGCCAAGATGTGCGGTTCGTGGAAGTTTCGGTCACAGAGGGGGGTGAGGAACACTCCGTACTTGGAGATCTAGGGGAGAGTTGGGCTTGATAGTTTCTTTGGAGTCCGAGCCTCTTGATGGAGATTCTTATTCAGATTCCGAGTCTTCTCTTCCATTGGCCACCCCAATGGAGATTCCGCTGGTGGATGTACCCGAGTCTTCAGTAGATGGAGTGCGATAAGGAGAGATTCGGCCTTCTCCTCGTTGGGTCTCTGATACCCTCCGAGATTCAGGTATCGAGGGGATCCTTGAGGAGTGGAAACCGCAGGATGGACCGTAGAGGTCACGAGGGCACCAGGCACATTCTACAGAGCTTGTTTGCTCTATCTACTGTTCGATGTCCCGTGTTATGCAGGATAGAGAGCCTACATCAGTGAAGGAGGCTTTACGGTTTGATCATTGGCGGAAGGCAATGGAAGCCGAGTTGGAGGCTATTGAGCGGAATGGCACTTGGTTCCTTGTGCCTTGTCCCTCTCATAAGAAGGTGATTGGTGTCAAATGGGTCTTCAAGACCAAGTACCATAGTGATGGCTCTTTGGATAAGCACAAGGCTCCCCTTGTTGCTAAAGGATTTGCATAACGACTAGGTGTTGACTTCCATGATACTTTTGCCCCTACAGCTTGCATGGTGACTATTCGTGCTGTTCTTGCCTTGGCTGGTCATAGGAGATGGCTTGTTTTTCAGTTGGATGTGAAGTCGGCCTTCTTGAATGGTGATTTGAAGGAGAAGATCTATGTAGAGCAGCCTCTTGGCTTTGGTTCCTCAGATGGGCAGGTTTACAGGTTGAAGAAGGCCTTGTATGGCCCAAAGCAGGCTCCGCATGCTTGGAACGAGAAGATTGATTCGTTTCTCCAAGCCAAGTTGGGATATCCGCGCTGCAAGGCCGATTCGTAGCTTTATGTGCACACTTTCGAGGGCAGTTATGTGTTTTTTTAAAAAAAAAGTTGATTACTTGATTGTTACAGGTGATCATATCTAGAAGGTCGAAGAGACGAAGGCAGCCCTACATGAGAAGTTCAAGATGATGGATTTAGGACTTCTCCATTTCTTTTTGGGCCACGAGATTTATCAATCTCAGAAGGGGATTTTCATCTCTCAGCAGAGATATGTACATCAGCTCTTGGTGACTTTTGAGATGGAGGTTTGATGGTCCATTTCTACTCCTATGGATCCGAATTGGAAGGCCACTTCACACGCAGATTCTCCTTTGGCGGATGCTACCTGCTACTGTTAGCTGATTGGCTCATTGATTTGGCTTCTCAACACACGGGTTGATCTATGTTTTGCTGTAGGTCTCTTGGCTGGGTTTATGAGTGCACCTCAGCAAGTGCATTGGCAGGCTGCTTAGAGAATACTTTGGTTTCTGAGGGGGACCTTTGATCTCAAGATTTCCTATCTAGCAAGTATAGGTGCTTCTGATCTTGTTCTTGCAGGTTGTGTAAAGAAATACTTTGACACGGAGACACAAATAACAATTGTACGACAAAGGATAGAGTGATAAAAGAACATAGTTAGGGTTAGGGTAACTCAGAGACAATGAACACAGAAAATAAATGAAGTGATATAATTGCTGAATATACAATTCTCATGCAGCAAACACACTATGCAGTGAATGAATACTGAACCTCAAACTCCCGTATCTCAAGGATCAGGGTAGGGGTAATGAGCTAGAGAGTGTGTCGTACTCTGAACGGATCTTGAATCGCGGCAAGGCAGCCTTTGGTTGTCGAACACTAGCAAACATAGCAATGAGAAGCTGGATCTGATGCAAATGGCAGTGAGGAGAGAGAAAGACTAAAAACACAGGCTGTAGGAGAGAAATACTAAAAACACAGGTAGGAGAGAGAGATTAAAAACACAAGCTGCAAGAGAGAGAAAGACTAAAGATGCAAGTGAGGAGAGAGAAAATCTGTCAAATGCAAGCTGGACAGCCTAGCGATAGCCTTCAGGAGCTGGGCAACAACTGGAGGAGAGAGAAAATTGCCAAACGTAGGCTGGACAGGTGGGCGACAGTAGGGGAGAGAGAAAATCTGTCAAACGCAGGCTGGACAGCTTGGCGACAGCCTTCAGGAGCTGGGCGACAGTTGGAGAAGAGAGAAAACTGCCAAATGCAGGCTTTAGATGATGTGGCAGGCAGTACGACAGTAGGTCTGTGTAGGAACAGCAGTTGCTTGGCTGGGATCAGCTCCAAACTGCATGAAGAGGGCTGGAAATCAGGTTCCAACTGATGTAGACAGCAATGGACAGCTTCGGCTGAGATGCCTTCCGCGAACGGGGTGTGGGCAACAAGCTGAAACACTTGAAATCTGCAAAAACGAGATTGTGGGCTGAATGGAGGGCAGCATACGTATTCATAGAAACATTGGGCCCTCCCAAGTGGGTTTGTGCTTATGGGACATAGAAACTCTCTAGGATTGCATTTCTTTTAAATAAACAAGGTTTCTTCATTAATTAAGTAAGTTTTGGGGCTATTTAAGTAAAGCTAATGCATTTTTAGCTCAATAGGTTGGAGTGATTTAGATTGGGTTGGCGATGTGGATCGAAGGTGGTCTACTACAGGTTATTGTTTTACCTTGGGTGTTGGTGCTATCTCTTGGAGTAGCAAGCAATAGCCCACAATAGCCTTATCTTCGAGTGAAGCAGAGTATCGGGCTGCGTTTTCCACCACATGTGAGTTTGTGTGGCTTCGGTAGTTGTTGAAGCTTGGCTGCCCCAGACTCATCCTACTATTTTGCGGTGTGACAATGAGAGTTGCATTGCCTTGGCATGGAATCCCGTATTCCATACCCGGGCGAAGCACATAGAGATCTAGTATCACGTCATTAGGGAGAAGCTTCTGGATGTGACCATTGATGCGGAGTACTGCAAAATTGAAGACAATCTTGCAGATTTGTTTACGAAGGCACTTCCCCAAGCTTTACTTCATCGACATTCTAGATCCCTTCGTTTGTTGCCTTGTTGAGGATTTGAGAGGGGGTGTTGAGAGTCATCTCCTGCCACGTCTGTAGTGTCACGTGGCAGTCTACCATGTGGTGGCAGTCGGTTCATTAAATGCAGCCGACCTGGTTATTTCAGGTCATTTTTGAGGCATTCTTTTCAGGCTTTATAAGGCTGAGTTTCCAGCAGTCTTCCACAATTGTATCTGACAGATTTCAGCTTGCTGGTGACGGAGGTTGCACTCGGGGCTGATGGAGATCAAGGTCCTCGTGGTGAAGACATACATAGATATTTTCTCTGCACCTGTGTATAATTCTGCATCCTTATACAACATTCTTCATTGCAGATTTTTTGCGTTTCACTGTCTCTTTCTCTTTCTCTTCTCTCTTTGTTCACTCTTTGTCACGGTCATTCGCTTTCGCATTGCTTTACTCTGACAGAATGAAGCAAAGTTATATAGTTGAGTGTGCTCAAGGAGTGGAGGTTGTCCACCAATAGCCATGGTCTCTGATGGGAATGGGCTAAGGGAAAGTGCTGGATGGTGTCGTCCCTTGGGAATGGGCCCCAAGTGCAACAAACCACCAAATCTAGATGCCAAATGTGAAGAAGACATGCTAGAAGACTAAGAAGGTAGCAATTGAGCAAAATGCAGTAGGTTCAGCCATGTGAGGGGCTATTGAAGTAGTAACGTGGATATGGGCAAAATGTAGTTACCCAAATGGTCTGCAGGCTGAAAGGATGCAAGCTAGATGCATTGGTAGTAGCTAGAGTGTAGGTGATGATTGCAGCTAGCTGTTGAGGCAGTGAATATTCTCATGTGAGAGAGTACAATAGCTTGATGAGAGCAAGGTGGTGATAGCAAGTGGCTTGGCAATGGTGGCCAATAGTGATGGCAGTAGAGCAACACATTGGATAGTAGGCATAAGTACAGACATTGAGAAGCTTTGATAGGTCGGCGTTGAAGGTGAAGATGAAGGAATGTGAATGGAAGCGGGAGTACGTATTGAGCCCCCCTTTTATAGAATATTTTAAGGTAGTTGGCCTATTGAAATGTTTCGTGTGTCATGTGCCGAGAATAATTTCTTTTGGGGATGATTTAAGAGCCATCTCAAAGAGAGCGAAAAGGAGGCTTCCCGCTCTAAAAGGTCCCATGCGAAAGAGACCAAGGTATCCAACCAAGCATGTCACTGTGGACTACCTAAGGATCTATTTCAAGACTCAGTCCTAATGTGGGGCTCAATAGAAGAAAGAAAGGAGGAAGAGATCCTGAAATCTTTATTACAATAATACAATAGAGATTTGTACAAATGTCGGCTTCAAGAGCCCAAGCTCTGATTAGCACCCTGAAATATTAAAGTTGCATAATTGTCTCATCTAGGATAACTCTTTACTTTGTCTTGATCCACCTCAAACAATCTTCACCTTGATCAAGCCACGAACTCTTTGCCTCACTTCAATCTCGCGTGCACTCTAGCATGTGGGTAGCCTCGTTTCATTGCTCCTTACAATTTAGCACAAATAGGAGAAGAAAAAAGGATGGGAAAGCTGAACACAACTAGGATGAGCTCTATGATGCCCTCACAAGTCCCCATCAACCCATCTCTATCTATGCTTGGAATTTGTGTAGCCAACCAGTCAAATAGTTGTCACTCTTAATTGTCAAATTCATCCATTTTTTGTTTTCGTTAATCAATTTAGCAAACCTCTATCTATGCTTGGAATTCGTGCAGCCAACCAGTCAAATAGTTGTGTAATTCATCCATTTTTTGTTTCGTTAATCAGTTTATTATTTAGCTGACCTAAATGTCTGCTTTATGTGCCTTATCATCAAAATTAAATGCCTCAATAGAAAACATTGACTTCAACCATTGCTTTTGAGTTGACCTACTCCACGAACAAGAAGGCACACTCTAATCCACGATATACTTGGTGATTGCATATATCAATAGGTAGATGATAGTAATGGCAACGTGGAATGTGGTAGTTGCTTGGGATCCTAGGTGAGCAAGGGATGCTCATAAAACTTCGCTTGATGAGATTAAAGAGAATCATGCTACACAAATGCATGGGTTTTCTGTGTTCGCTTGGAGGGATGTCTACAATTGTAGGTTTTTGTCTTTTCTCAATCCCCAACATATACATATGATTTTAATGCAAGATGTAATGCATAATGGGCATGCTTGTCTAGCAAAGTGCCACTCGATGCCCTCATAAGTAAATTGTTGACTAAGCACTTGCCCACGTGCCCTTTTACAATAGCAAAATGATGTAATGAAATGTGAAGGTAGATACAACATGGAGGGGATGTTTCAAAGACAAAGAAAACACACTGAAACTTGGATGTACCAAGTGGGGAAGGCAATTGCCTCTTTTACCATGGATGTCCATGTAGGAGTAGAAGGGTGAAGCAACTAATATTGACTATGGTGCTGAGAATCTAATTTAAAAAAAGTAGCAACACCTCAGTGAAAGAGCTTGAAGAGATGTTTGAAGCTCAGCCTTGGGAGGGAGAGCCTCCATGCTAGTTGAAGAAGCAAGGCTCTACCAAGGGAAAAGATGGAGTCGCCAAGAAACAACCATCAAACTATGTCTCCAACCTGGTCCCTAGTAGATATGTACAATGTTAGTACTTTAATTGAAGTACAAGCCCAACATGCAAGTGATAGAAGTGACGAAAATGTGAATGATATTTCAATCACTAGTGTTAAGGTAGTAAGCAAAGTTAAGGTAAGAGAGCAAAATGATGTGGAAGATAAGAGAAAGAGGAAAAGTTCTTAAAGGTACTTATTTTGAGTACAACCAGCCTTTGGGCAAGACTCAATTAGTGTAGAGAGTTGAGAGTAGAAGAAAGTGAGGATGCAATAGTTGTCAAGTGAAATACTAGCTTAAGAATGCAATAATTGTCAAGAGGACATAAAATTTTAATGCTGCGGTTGGCATTTTGGCTTAGTCATTATCGCGAAATGTGCACAAGGTGTAGAAGTGATGTGAAAGTAAGTCAAGTCACAATGACGAGCCAAGAATCCTCAGATGCTTGTGGTGGGTGTCAAAGACAAAAGTTATAATAAGTTATATTGGTTAGGTACTCGGTGATGCTTGGTATGAGTTTTGGCCTAGGGAATTTATTTGACCAATAAGTGTCGGTGGTGACACTAGGAACTAGGCATCAATTAATTAATTCATGCTAGTTCAAGAGTCAATTAATGCACAGGACCACTTGGGAGTCAAAATGGCCCATCCAATTTAATTGAGGATGGTATTGAGAAACCATATATTTCAACACCATTTCCCTCCTCC
Source organism: Lygodium microphyllum (assembly GCF_053477565.2). Lineage (NCBI taxonomy): Eukaryota > Viridiplantae > Streptophyta > Polypodiopsida > Schizaeales > Lygodiaceae > Lygodium > Lygodium microphyllum. Next base: position 116,391,321 of record NC_141160.1, read on the forward strand.
ACTTCTATTTTTGGTTCCCATTTACAACCCCAAAAGGCTTTCTGGGCACTTTCTAGAGAGTCGGGCACCACCCAAGAGACTTTAGTGGTTGACACTCTAGACAGTTTGTGTCTATATATACAACATTGACTCTGCCCATTTACTTGACACCACACTCTTACCTTCTGACATTCTCTCTCCATCGTCTCTCTCTAGCCTATCCATTGATGCTCACCCCTCTTTGGAGGACATTGTGGTTTGTGATCAGCTTTCACCTTCTTCCTCTACCCACTTGTCATTAGGCTCCTTGTTTCCATCAGCTAGCATTAGTATCCATCACTTGGTGTTAGCTTTCTATTGCCTGGCAACCATGCTCCACAATTGGAGTCAGCATTCTGGCTATAGGCATTTGTGTTTTGTACCCTAGCCCTTCCTTCTCTACCTGGCGAGAACATGCACCTACTCGATGTCAGTTTGTTTATGTGTTTTGCAGTTGACGCTCTCCCTGGCTTTCGATTGGCTTTGGTAGACACTCCACATCCTACTGGAGATTGTGTTTTATAGCTATTGGGCCTCTATTGGCTGCATTCACACTTCTTGCTCGTCCTCTTGCTGTCTAGCACACTTTGGAGGTCAATTGTTGTTGGTGATTATCTTCCTCCTCTCAAACAGCATTAGAGGACTATGTTTTGCTCCCTCGATAGTTGCCCTTCATCTTCAAATTACTTCAACATTCTATTGCTTGGGGGATTGTGTTTCCCTTCATTGTAAAGATTCCATATAGGTGTTGCCACTTGATTCAGACAAGACTGTAGTTATCTTCAAAGCTTTGGCTCCGTCGTATGAGCTGTGTTCACTTAGCATGATTCAGTGCTTCATCATCTTCTTTTGTGTTTTTTGAGTTTCTTTCGTCTTCCAGTGTTTGTGGTACACATTGTGTTTCTCCTTGCCAATCCTATTGTCTCCTTGGTTTGCTTTCACAGCAGTCATTTCTTGACAGATGGGCACATGTAATTTTTTGTGTTGGGAAAGGGACAAATTAATTTTGACTGAAAAATCTAATTAGAATGCATGCTACTTTGCAAAACTTGCCCATGCAAGTGAAGGGAAGGCTCTTAGAGGACGATAGAGGTTCATTCCAACATTGTGGAGGTTGAGAGAGGAAGAGAAAGAGATGCTTTTGCAATTTTCTAGCCATTGGTGATTAGTCCAGCAATTGGAGTTTTTTTTTTTTTGGGGGGGAGGAGGTCTATCACTAGGACGTGTATTTTTAATGCTTGTGCACATGAGGTGCATATGTGAAGTGCAAGTTAGTTAAGACGCGGTGATGGCCTAAGTTACCCAAGTGAACTATGGGTGACATTGGCAAAAGTTGTACAAAGTTATGCCGGACAGGTACTTATGGGTACTTGGTGTTAGTTTGGGGTCTATGCCATTAGTCGCGCCATTAAATGTCTAGTGGTGACATTAGGGGGACTAGGCATTAATGAATAAATTAATGCTAGTCCTAGGCCAAATAATGTTGGGACCATTAAATGTCCCATGGGGGTAAGTATATTAATTGTGAATGCACTAGCTAGTTCTTAGGCAAGGTCAAATGGATAAGTAATTAATTTTCAAAAATAATTAAAGTTGGAAATTACTATTAGAAAGATGTGAAGTAGCAAAAGAGGCCACCACTCGTCCACATTACCCATGCAAGTTGAGAGAAGGCTGTTTGGGGGCTGGTTGCGGGTCATTCTAGCATTCAAAGGCTAAGGGAGAAAGGGAGCTACCATTAGATGAGCTTTGAGAGAGGCGATGGCTGATTGCGCAGCATGACAGGACATGGGCAGCAGGTTTCCTTCTCTACCTTAGTGAGAGGCGGCGGGAGAAGAGGAGGGCTCACCAGTTGCATTAGAGTTTTACCCCCCTTTCAAAGTTTGGCGCCATCGGAATTGCCATTAGGGCTATCAATGAAAAGATACTCCTTTCAATTGATTACCTCTCATGTCTACCAATCAGCCCTCAATAGGTCTCAGCTCTTTCCAGCACTAGGTGAAGAGCAATTGAAGAAATTGCTGCTGAAACCCTAATTTACAGCAATTGAAGAAATTGTTGCCGAAACCCTAATTGACAATAGAAATTAGGGTTTCAACAGCCATCTTGAGATCTATGACCAATTAATGAAGACCTAGGTACTTGGTGTAGCAGCTGAAGGTATTAATTTGCAGCTGATCTGAGGGGTGGCCCATTCCTAAATTATTGTGGCTCATGTGTGAGAGAATGATGACCTAATTTGAGTTCGGGTTGTTGTACAATCAAGGGGCAAATTGTATCCAAGCATTTCTAGTGATTTATGACAGCCATTTGTATTGAAGATTGTAGGAGGTTAGCCTACATCTCAATGTCCTTCAACCTTATAACAATTCAAGATAAAGAAACACTACAAGGGGAGCTAGTTGTTGGGGTTAATCAAGTATTGGCTATCCAAGATTAAATGGTAAAGTGTACATTTCCAAATTTGCGTTTTAATGCTTGCTATAATCTGAGTTAAATCAGATTATCACCAGCCATGCCAAGAAGGAAGGCTGGTTTCACCCCGCTTGTTGACTATGTGAGTGAACCAAAGATATGAAACACACGAAAAACAAAAAATTGTGATGGGAAGATCTTATCTCAGATAGATGCAGCCTCTTATCCCATGTAATAAATTTTGAAAAGCAGGTACATAAGTGAGAGGTGCAAGATAGACTAGATTATGATGTGGTTTAATGACAAGCTCAGGGACCCAAAGTAGAACATGGTTCAAAATTGCATGTGCGTGGCTCTAAGGTCAATCAAAGGTCAGCGTGGCTCAGAGGCATGGTGCACATGACCAGGGACATGATTCATAGGTGTATATGTATGGTTTAGAGGCTAATGATAAGCCAATGTGGCTTAGAGGGATAGTACACACGATCGGGAGCCTAGTATTCAAGTATAGCTTTTGCCCTTACTTAGAGGTGATGCAAAAAGTAGTTACAACTCCCCATGAAATGCGAGTCCTAATAGAATCATAAAGGTTAACAACTACAAAATTTTTATCCAAAAAGATTTAGGCAAAATACCCCACACATGCATATGTGTTGGAAATGTCTTAATGCATACAAGAGCATGGTCAATGTCTAATTCCAAATACAATTTTGTTATTTTTGAAGCAATTTTCAAAAAAAATATTGATAAGGTTTTTGATCACCATTGTAGAAAGATAACAATTGAACCGAAACAATAAATAAATACTAGGAGCTGTCCTAATAAATAGGCTAACTTGGCAGTCAATCTGGTCATCAGAGAGGATAAGATGGGACCCATGGGAGAAATTGGAATGGCATGCAAAGACCTTGCAGAGTTTGTCACATTGCTGATTGGGAAGCTTCATTTACACATTCAGAGTTATGTGGACAACAATGTGGAGTTTGCATACAATAATATAGTGCATAGTTTTGTTGGTAAAGCTCCATTTGAAGTTATGGAGGGTGACAAGAAAGTGCCCCCTATTTTGCATACCAAGGATAAGATCTTTGAGTTTGATCGTTATGTAGAGAATATGGATGCATCCTATGAGAAGGTGAAGTATGCACTTTAGAGATCGCAAGAAAAGTTAAAGAGGGCAGTTGATCGCCATAGATATGCTTTGCAATTGGTAGAGGGCGATTATGTATTATTGCATTTTGTAAAGGCAAGGTTGAAAAAGATGAAAGGCAAAGAGAGATTGTATCCAAAGCTGAGTGCATGCTATTATGGGCTGTTAGATATGATCAATGCCCCACCCTCATTAGGTGCTACCAATGATCCATGGTGCTCAAAGTTGTAAGGTCCCCATTATGAGGAGAAGCCAAATGTGAGCCCGGACATTGGTTGAGTCCTGACTTGTATATCAGATGAGGTCTATGTGACCGGATGGCAAAAAGGTAACCGTTGTGGGTCTAATCTTTGGGTTAGACGGAGTGGTTAAGCTGGTAGCGACTCGAGGCGCATTGCATCGAGTTGCGGGGTAAGGGAGTTAAAAGGGGCCCCTATTGTGGGGTCCGGGGGCCGCGGAAGTGGCCCCTGGCAGGGGAGTCCGGGGGCAGCGCCCCCGGCCCGATGGTAAAGGGAATATTCCCTAGCCGACTAGTGGAGGCTTATATGGTAGGTCGGTCAGGCCAACCTCACGGCCTTCGCAGACTATAAAAGCTAAACCCCTTCACAGCCATCTATCACTTATTTTTCACCCAGTCAGAGTTGTTCCAGCTAGCCTTAAGCTCTTCACCTATCTTCTGTCTAGATCGCTATCTAAGCTTCACACAGTGGAAGCGCATGGGTGGACAGAGCCATCTTTGTATCAGTTGTTTGGAGTTAAAGAATTTATTGATTCTCCTCTTATCTATTGTGTACTCTCTATCTCTTTCTCAGATTCTGTTCGCTGCGCCATGTAATATTTTACGGTATCACAGCCCGGGGGGCTCTAGAGATCGGAGAGTGTGCAAGAGGCAAAGGCTTCAACAGCAAAGAGAAACTATGTCGACTTCTGGAAGCGGTTCTGGCGCATTAGGAAGTGGTGCAGGAGGTGGTGTTGCTGTACCGGCTATTCAAACACTGAGGATTCGTCCACCAACCTTCAGCGAAGGCAAGTTAGATGGTACAAACTACACCTTGTGGAAGTTCAAAATTACAACTATCCTTGATTCTTATGAGCTTCTGGAGACTGTGCTGGGGACTGACGCAGAACCACAGCCTATCCCTGACCCATCAAATCCTAGTGTGATGATTCCTCCAAATGCAGATCTTCTACGAGCTTGGAAATGAAGGAATGCAGATGCATTGTGTGCCTTAGTTACAAGCTGTTCTGACAGTGTTCTAACTTTGATTCAGCATACAACCAAAGCGTCAGAGGCTTGGAATGTACTAAGGAGTCAGTATGAAACACGAAACCAAACAAGGATTCAAAACTTGGAGAATCAACTAGTAGTGGAGAAGTTTGCTGAAGGAGAGACGGTTGAAGTATTCATCACTCGGATTAAGAATCTGCGCGACCAGATGGCTGGCGCTGGGATACAAAAGACTAGCGAAGAGCTAGCTCGGAGGTGTCTTCGGATTTGTCCACAAAAGTTTGATGGACTAGTAAGTGTCCTTAATACTCAGGTGAGACCTCAAGCTTTGACTTTTGAGGAGTTTTGTGCATTATTAATGGAGGAGGAGTTGAGGCTGAAAGCCCGAGAAGGAAGCAACAATGGAGATGTTGCATTCTCTGCAAATGCAAAAGGCAAAGGTGGTTCCTCCACCAAAAATGATGGTGACAAAAAGAAGAAGGGCGGAAAGAAGAAGTTTTAAGGAGAGTGCTTCTACTGCAAGAAGAAAGGATATGCAATTGCAGATTGTCGTGTCAAGAAGGCAGATGAAAAGAATGGTACCTTAAAAGTAAAGGGAAAGAGACAGCCAATACGGTTGAAGCAGAGTTGGAATTATTCATGGCAACCACTGAGGAAGTGTGCTTCTCGGCGCAAGAAGAATCTACCACTGACTCATGGGTGTTGGATAGTGGGGCCTTCCGTCACATGACCAATAAGAAAGGTCTATACAGTTCTATGCAGCCTCTACAAGAATCCATCACTGTGACGGTTGGAAATGATGCTAAATGCCCTGCTGCGGGCACAGGTACTATTTCTTTTGTTGCTGCAAATGGTGAAGTCAAAAAGCTTTCAAATGTGTTGTATGTTCCCGAAATCAGGAGAAATCTCTTATCAGTTGCTGCCATAACTAATCTTGGTCATGAAGTGAGGTTCAAGAAGAGAGGTGCAAAAATTCTTGATAGTGTTAGCACAATTGTTGGCAAAGGAGAAAGAAGGAACAACCTGTATGAGCTAAGTGCTCTTACAGCCACCGCTGGAGTGGGCACAAGTAAGCTTTGGTATGAAAGGTTTGGACATATCGGATTTGCAGTATTGAAGGAGATGCAAAAGCAAGGTATGGTTGCTCACCTACCTACTATAACTGAATTGAAGGAACCATGTGAAGCTCGTATGATGGGCAAGCAACAGAGAAAGGCATTTCCACAAGAAAGCAATAATAGAGCACAGGCTCCTCTAGAGTTGGTGCATGCTGACTTGTGTGGTAAGATGCCTACACAGGCCTTGGGGGGATCTTCTTATTTTATGTTGATTGTCGACAACTACAGTAGGAAGATGTGGGTGTACTTCCTTCGTGATAAGGCTCAAGCTTTTGGTAAGTTTAAAGAATGGCTAAAACTTGTTGAGAATGAAACAGGGAAAAGTGTGAAGAAATTTAGAACAGATGGTGGTGGTGAGTTCAACTCAAAGGAGTTTGAAGGCTTTTGCAAGAGCAAAGGGATCAAGCGTCAATTGACGACGCTTCACACACCTCAGCAGAACGGTGTTGTGGAATGCAGAAATCGCACCATTGTGGAGATGGCAAGATGCATGCTAAAGGGCAAGGGATTGCCTAACCATTTTTGGGCTGAAGCTGTTAATACTGCAGTCTACATTCTAAATCGGAGCTACACAAAGGCTCTCAAGGGAAAAACACCTCATGAGGCTTACACTGGTAAGAAACCATCTGTCTCACATTTCAGAATTTTTGGATCTGAATGTTATGCACATGTTCCAAATGAGAAGAGAAACAAGTTAAAACCAAAAAGCAGAAAATGTATCTTCTTGGGTTATAGTGATGAGTAGAAGGTTTACAAATTATATGACCAAGAGGCAAAGAAGATCATCGCGAGCCGTGATTTTCAAGGAGCCGCATACAGTGGAGGAGGAGAAGGCAAGTTCTTCCACTTTATCATCAAGCGAAGAAGTAGTCCACTATGAACCTGTCCCGAGAGCTATCCCTATCCTTAAGGAGGAGGAAGCATCATCTTCAGATGATGAGGAAAAAGTTCACCAACCTGACATCACCCCACCGGAAAAGCCATTGCCGCGCTGGGTGAAGCAACTCTATGACCACAATAATCCTATGCCTGCATCTGTTGAGGAGAAGGCAGACGGACCAAGGAGGCCTCAGAGAATAGAGGAGCAAAGGAGGGCTTCTGCTCACGTAGTCAATATGGCCTTGATGGTTGAGATTATGAGAGAAGTAAAGGAGCCAACTGACTTAGAAGAAGCACTTGCAGATCCATCATGGAAGGTTGCTATGCAGGCGGAGTATGACAGCATAATGAAGAATGACACTTGGGAGCTAGTGGATCGACCAGCAAAGCAGAAGGTTATTGGCAGCAAGTGGATCTGGAAGGTAAAGTACAAGGTTGATGGTACCTTAGAAAAGTACAAAGCTAGACTGGTTGCCCAAGGATTTTCACAAGTTGAAGGGTTTGATTTTCAAGAGTCATTTGCCCCAACTGCCAGAATGACCACTATTCGCACGGTACTTGCAATGGCTGCCCACAAGAAGTGGCCAGTGTACCAAATGGATGTTAAGTCAGCTTTCTTAAATGGTGGCCTCAAGGAGGAGGTGTACGTGGCTCAGCCACCAGGATTTTAGGCCCCCCATTCTGAGAACAAAGTGTGTAAGCTGAAGAAGGCATTATATGGGCTGAAACAAGCCCCCAGAGCATGGTACCAGCGGATAGATAAGTTCTTTTTAAACCTAAACTTCAAAAGATGTGCCTCAGATGCTAACTTGTATGTTTACAGGGATGGTAAAAAGTCTGTAGTGATTGTCCTATATGTGGACGACCTTCTTATTACAGGTGACTATGAAGATATGATCAACCAAACTCGAAAGGCTTTGAGTTCTGAGTTTGAAATGACAGACTTGGGCTTGCTGCACTATTGTTTGGGGACTGAAGTCTGGCAAGAGCCAGGAAAGATCTTCATCTCTCAGAAGAAGATGCATGGGAGATCTTGAAGGCATTTGGCATGACCGAGTGCAAGGAGATAGCTACACCTATGGAGGTGAATGCAAAGTTATCCGTTGAGGATACATCAGCACTAGCAGACATTGGGAGGTATAGAAGGTTGGTCGGCAGTCTGATCTACTTGTGTAACACAAGACCAGATATCAGTTTTGCTGTTGGTGTTTTGAGCAGGTTCTCAAACAAACCTCATGAGAGTCATTGGAAGGCTGGGATGCGGGTGCTCAGATACTTGAAGAAAACTCTTGACTATGGTATCACATACAGTTTCGGAACTTCTCTTGTGGGGAACTGTGACTTAGATTGGGCAGGAGACGGTGATTCCAGGAAGTCAGTTTCTGGTTATTGTTTCTCTTTGGGTTCAGGAATTTTCTCTTGGATTAGTAAGAAGCAGCCAATAGTGGCATTGTCTTCTACCGAAGCAGAGTACAAGGCAGCTTGTTTTGCTGCATGTGAAGCAGTATGATTGAGAAGGATTCTATGGCATATGGAAGTGCAGGATGAAGAACCAACTGTGCTGAGATGTGACAATCAGAGTTGCATCGCCATTGCCAAAAATCCAGTGTTTCATGCACGCACCAAACATATAGAGATCCAGTATCACTATGTGCGTGACGTGATGGAGGATGGGATAGTGGAGCTGGTCTACTGTCCAACAGAGGAGAATGGAGCAGATATCTTCACCAAAGCACTTACGAAGGATCTGCTTCAAGTTCATCTTCAGAGACTCGGCATTGGGCCGAGAAGATAGTTCACCTATGGGTGGACATTGAGTGGGGGTGTTAGATATGATCAATGCCCCACCCTCATTAGGTGCTACCAATGATCCATGGTGCTCAAAGTTGTAAGGCCCCCATTATGAGGAGAAGCCAAATGTGAGCCCGGACATTGGTTGAGTCCTGACTTGTATATCAGATGAGGTCTATGTGATCGGATGGCAAAAAGGTGACCGTTATGGGTCTAATCTTTGGGTTAGATGGAGTGGTTAAGCTGGTAGCAACTCGAGGCGCATTGCATCGAGTTGCGGGGTAAGGGAGTTAAAAGGGGCTCCTATTGTGGGGTCCGGGGGCAGCGACCCTGGCCCGATGGTAAAGGGAATATTCCCTGGCTGACTAGTGGAGGCTTATATGGTAGGTCTGTCAGGCCAACCTCACGGCCTTCGCAGACTATAAAAGCTAAACCCCTTCATAGCCAGCTATCACTCATGTTTCACCCAGTCAGAGTTGTTGTTCCAGCTAGCCTTAAGCTCTTCACCTATCTTCTGTCTAGATCGCCATCTAAGCTTCACACAATGGAAGCGCATGGGTGGACAGAGCCATCTTTGTATTTGTTGTTTGGAGTTAAAGAATTTACTGATTCTCCTCTTATCTATTGTGTACTCTCTATCTCTTTCTCAGATTCTGTTCGCTGCGCCGTGTAATATTTTACATGGGCCCTTCTAGGTGTTAGAGAAGATCGATGATGTTGCATATAAGCATAAATTTTCTCCACACTAGTGCATGAGTAATGCTTCTCATGTGAGCTTATTGAGGCCTTTTCATGGTGATGTGCCAATGGATGTATTTGCAAGAAATTCAGCCAAAGATTGAGGAGTTGGATGAGATATTGGTACATGAACAAATTTTGGCACATAAAGAGAGAAAGATTAGAGGTAAAGTTTCTAGGAGATAGTTGGTGAAAAAATTTCAGAATTATTGACAAATGGATGGAAGAGAATGACTTGGTAGGCCATCCTTAGTTATTATAGCTTTACCTTGATGCTTCTTAATTAGAGCCGAGGCTCCATCACGTTCAACAGAGTAGGGGTTTTGAGTTTTGCCTGATGCTCAAGGGAGAGGTAGCACTTTCACTCCCCTAGTGATGGATAGCTTAGGTACAGAGTGATCTCAGATGTATAGAGTTTGTATTTAGGCTATTGTATGCTGATGATATTTTTGCCATGGGGTCATTATTTAGTGTACTAGTCACTATAGTTGATATGCTTATGGATATAGTTTTGACCATGGCTCTTTAGCTATACTTTTGCATTTGTTTTTGATCATGAGAGGTTTATTACTATTAACTTGTTTGCAGTGGATGATAATTAGTTTTCAGTGGTATTCAATTGATTTTATGGAAGGCAATATATCCTATGAATGCCATTGATAGTTGAGCCATGTTTTATCCTCACTTTATACCTTACTATGGTTATTTTGGAAGAATAGTTGACATACGTTAGTAATGGATGCATCCTGTGGATTTTTGGCAGTAGTTTTAGATTTTTTTCGAGTCTTATGTTTTGATTATGTTGGTTGGAAATTTTTAGAAGGTGTTTGGTAGTAACATGGCCAAGCAACAATCATCGATGTCATTTTTACGATGGTGCCATATGTAAGTCTAGTGCAATGTATCTTTCTTTTGGCATAATGTAGTGCAATTAAGGATGATTGCAAGGATTGCAAGGGGGAGATTTGTCACAGGGATGTGAAATTTTAATGCTTTGCTTAGCATTTGATTAGTTGTTAATCAAATGTGCAAATGTGAAGTGCACATGTGATGTGCAAGGTTGTGTAAGTTAGTTATTTTACATTGACAAGCCAAGGATCTATGAAGTCAATAGGTGCCATAGGTGGTACCTAGTGACAAGTACTAGGTGAGACCCAGCGGCAGATTTTTTGTCTAGATCACTCTACTAGCCATTAATGTTAGTTGGTGACATTAGGAACTAGGCATTAATTAAATAATTAATGCTAGTTCAGGGGTTATTAAATGCTCTATGCTTGGGTGACAAATTGGCCCATCAAATTTACTTGTTGGTCAGTTTTATTATTTTTCTAGGCACAAATTAATTATGAACTTAATTTTCAAAATGAATATTTTGGAAATTAATTTAATAAGGTTGGAAATTTTTGGAAAATGGAAAAAGAAAGATTGCCACTTGGTAGAACTTCCTATGCAAAGTTTGGGAAGACTGAATTGGGTTGAAGGAGAGAAGGTAATTTTGTTTTTGCAACCAGCAGCTGTTGGGGAGAGGTGCTAGATTGCTCCTGCCTGCGTTTGGGGCTGTTTGCAGCCATTGGAAACCAGCTTAGTGAAGGTGACTGCATATTCTTGACCTTGGGAAGTTGACAATTGTTGTTGATACAATTTCTCTTGAAGATTACAGCCTTTGATGCTCCCATTGCTGCTAGCGAATCCATTTGGGGTTGAACAACATGGAAATCAGCTCAATTTCACTAGTTTCTCGATGACAAATCTCTAAGTTTTCTCCCTCTACACTTCCTCTCTATTCCCTTGGTCATTTCACAACTCGCCTTAAAAGATCTCAGCCAAATTCAGTCCTAGGATGGTGCAATTGAAGAATTTTTGTTGTAAACCCTAATTTTACAACAAAAATTAGGATTTGACAGCCATCTTGGGAAGTGTGATTAGAATTCCTGGCCTAGGACTTGGAATTCAGTAGCTGAAATTTGGAATTTCAAGGAATTCCAAGAGGCCAATCTACCAATATCAAATTTGGCGCTGAATTTGTCATCCAAGGAGCAAGGTGAAGGCCAATCCTGTTAAGCTAAAAATTCATTACATATTGATTAGCTCTTTTAAACAGCCCCAAAACATGTAAATTACGAAAAGTTTCATTAAATGGGGAGCGGTTCTAGAGAATTTTTGTGTCCCACTTGCAAAACCCTAATTTGGGAGGATCCTTTTGCATCTATAAATAGATAGGCTGCCCACCACTAAGTCCGATCCTTGTGTGTAGGTTTCTCACTCTAGTGTGTAGGTTTCTCACTCTTGTGACTTCATTGTTAATTGTTAGGAAAGAGGAAAAAATCTCACTTGTGTTGGATGTTTGGCACCGTTGCTTTTGCCCCATCCCATAATCATATGTAGGGACCAATTATTTCACTCAAATAGGTATATAACACACATGCACACACACAAACAACTTATGTGACTTTCAACTATCTTGATACTTCTCGACTTTTTCATCTAGTTTGATCTTAGATTATCATTTATTTTGGGTCTTATGTTCCATTTTGATGTAATTGATGTATCATCTATGGAGTATGCAATCATGTTTTGCAAATTGTACATGTTTCTTTTGAAGAGCTTTTGTAAGATATATATATATATATAAATGAATAAATTTAGGCATATATCTACACACACACACACACACACACACACACCCCCCCCCCCCCCCCCCCCCCACACACATAATGTATATAGCAGAAGTCATTTCCTCCTCACATTCCCTTTCCCTAGGGTCCTATTTCCGTTCCCCCAAGACCTGTAGTTCCCATTCTCGTTCCCGTTCCTTTGCTATTATGCTTGACACCCTGATTCCAGCTATTGCCTTGTTGCTTGGACCTTCACCTCAGCTGCATTTGTAGTCTTGCTGCCATCATCAGCTGTTTTTTCTCTCTCTAGCACCTTCCCAACCTATGTTTACACCTCTTTCCATTGGTTGACTGGTTGTTGCCTCTCTCAGACACCTGCTACAGCTGTATTTTGCTGTCCAGCAAGTCTCATTCATCAGTCCGCAACTAGCTAGTTGCTGCCCAATGCTTTACCTATGATATGATTGTGATTTTTCATGAAAAGCATGATGAAACCACTTTGCTCTTGAGTATTCTATACTCTCTCATTCCTTTATTGGATTGATTCATTCACTTTAGATTTCTCTTCTCTCTTTGTTTGTGTTTTTGAGTTTTTTGTGTTTTGAGTTTTGAGTTGGCATTTTGTGTTTAGGGTTTGTGTTTATTGTGTTGTTACTTGAGTTATTGTGTTGTAGTTGTGTTCGAACATTCGGTGTTTTTGAGTGCAAACCCTAGCATATCTTCACAAATCCCTTGTTAGATTGAGGGGCAAATCAGGTTGATGGCTTGCTGGTTATCTATGATAGCAAGAGGCATTTGGATTACTAGTGGAGATTGAAGGAATTGTAGTGTATTCCAACAAACTGTAATAGAAGCTAAAGAGATTGCAAGGGGCGCCAATTTTGAGGCCAACAAGTGTTAGAGATATGGTCATTTGGTCATCCCTTGGACATGCAATAGTTTTGATCACCTTGGATAGTTGTCGACACGTTAGCAGTCAGCCATAGGTGCCACTAAATAGCAGATTTCTAGCACACTTTGACATCATTTTGATTGTAGATACTAGGCTCAATTCAGGGTAGAGATCGTGTTGACTGCTACAGACTTTGAGGTGTACAATAGGGTGACATTATCAAGGTGGAGATATGTAGATATATGAATTGCGCTCGTGTACATATTTGTATCCCTTATTCAGCATTCTTCATATTGCAGATTAGCATTTTTTTGTTTGTCTCTCTCTCCTCTTCGTGTTTACTCTCTCTCTCAGTCTCGGTCATACGCTTTGGCACTGATGCACTCTAATATGGTATTAGAGTAGTGCAAAGACTGCCTGATCGTGGGCAGACCTGAAGAGGAGTTTTAAGTGTGACACGAGGCTGTGTTTTCAGCATTTGAGGGCGAGCGGGAGGGTTGTGCATCAAAATAAGGCTGAGATGAGCGTGGACATGTGGGAAAGGAGCAAAGTTGCCGATTCTACTGTGGATTCTTGCTGTATTATAGGAAGGAGGAAGGCTGTGTTTTGAGCCTTCAATTGCAGATTTTACCTTTTCATTGCCTCTAGTGGGTGAAGAAGGTGCAAGATAAGTAGAGAAGAGCCCTAGCAGGTTGCGTTTTCATAGTTAGTGGGGGCTACTTTTGTCTTTCTGCAAGCGTTTTGGATGAAGATGTCTTTTGAGTCCGAAATGGAGTTTCAAGTGATTATGGATTGGAAGGTGCCCATCCTATCGACTCTTCCATCAGATTAGAAGCTTGATGGTGAGAACTACTGTATTTGGTGTGTTATGATGCTTGTCGTCTTGGAGTCGTATGATTTGGCGGAGCTTGTTACGCAGGCCATTGATTGTTCTACATTGAGAGATGAGTCCAGACTTTTTGCAAATGATTGTGCGGAGTTTGCAAAGGTTCAGTCACATTGGGACAAACTGAATGCATGCATCTACTCTTTTCTCTTCCTTTCATGTACTCCAGCGGTGATTGTCCATATTGAACACTTGACGGTGGTTAGGGATGTATGGCTGGAGCTCAATCAGTTGCACAACCGAATGACTGTTATGAAATGGGTGTCTTTGGAGTTGCAGATGAAGATGTCGAACCTCAACAAGTCATCTTCTATGCAGGAATATGTGAACAAACTGTGGCAACTTCAAATGTAGGTTCAGAATGTAGAGAAGGCGATCACGGTTGAAGACATGGCGATAATGCTTTTGTCACAGTTAGCTCCCAGGTTTAGTGCTTTTTACTCTGCCTTGATTGCTTTAAGGCAAGAGTCGACTCTTCGATGGGAGGAGTTGGTTTCTATGATCTTAGACCAAGGGGAACAATTTAAAGGGCAGAATGCTTCTAAGTTAGAGATATTGATAGATTAGTCCTCTCCAGAAGAAGGGAAAGGACAAGAAGAAGAAGGATGACAAACCTAAGGACAAAGAGAAGGACTTTACTTATCTCATTTGTGGCAAGACGGGTCACTCGAAGAAGGATTGCCTTGACAAAGATAAGGACACCAAGAAGGAGAAGGTTTCAAAGGATTCCGGAGTGGTGGTTGCTTCCTCATTAATTACTTTCCTCCATTTGGAGGTGGTTTTAGGCAACAATCCCGAAGGCTCCTGATGCCGCGTTGACTGTCCCACACCCCGTGAATGGATTATTGACAGCGATGCCTCCTGGCACATGACTCCTTCTTTTGCAAGTGTTGCCCATTTGCAGCCTTCGCATGGGCAGATTCTTATGGGAGATAGCTCTTTTGTTTCTGTACATGGTAGGGATGATATGTAGCTGATTCTAGATGGATGAGGTGGTACTCATACTTTTGAGGTGCTTTATGTGCTAGGTTTGGGTTACCATTTACTCTCTGTGCACAAGATTTGTGCTCTTGGCCTATTGGTTGAGTTTGATACAGATTCTTTCAGGATTCTTGAGCATGGCTTGAGAGAGGTGCTTTCTACAGGTTATGAGGAGAATGGAGTCTACAAGTTGAGGCCTCCTTCTCCCTTTATTTCTCTCTCTTACTTCATAGACTAGTTTGAGCTTTGGCATGCTCGGTTTGGTCACCTGAATTATGACTGTCTTTCGGAAGGCGTCTAGGGGACAGCTTGTCCAAGGTTTGCCGACAGACATAGTGGTGAGCTAGCAGCCTTGTGTATCTTGCATTTGTGGAAAACATGCTCGTGATGCCATTCCCAGCAAGGCTTTAAGGCGGTCTTC
Organism: Lygodium microphyllum; assembly: GCF_053477565.2. Classification (NCBI taxonomy): domain Eukaryota; kingdom Viridiplantae; phylum Streptophyta; class Polypodiopsida; order Schizaeales; family Lygodiaceae; genus Lygodium; species Lygodium microphyllum. The sequence continues at coordinate 116,406,453 of NC_141160.1, forward strand.
AGCACCCTTGAAGCTTGTATCTATAGATCTTTGTGGATGTATGTGGATGGAGTCCCTTAAGGTCCTTGATGAGGATATTGGAAGAAAGTCCAGTGGAGAAAGTAGTGGTTGAGCCTATCATCTTAGAGGTAGGTCAGAGAAGAGGGATAAGGCAACAAATAAAGGCAAAAGTAGGAGTGAAAGCAAGGGCAAACAATAGGATGTTACTTGCTAGTAGTGTGGGTGTAAAGGCCATAAAAAGCCCAGTTGCGGGTATTACAAGAAAAAGCAAGAAATAAAGAAACAACAGGGAAGGAAAAAGAAGGATGACAAGAAAGATGATGACTGCCCCTCAAAAGAAGTTGCAAAGGCAAATGTTGCATCTAGTGTGGTCATTGAAGAGCTCTTTGACATTGGAGGGATACTTGTTGCAGCCTCATGCAATGCAGACATTATGACAGCAACGGGTGATATACATATCACCAAAAAGGAAGTAATTGATGCCTTACTTTCAGCTCATGATGGGCTGTCCCAATCATAGATAGTGGATAGTGGTGCCTCTTTTCATGTTACTTCCTCTTTGGAGTCATTTTTAGAATACACTGTAGGTTGCCTAGGCAAGGTTTACTTGGGCAACAACTATGTATGTGGGATAGAGGGTGTAGGTACCATTCACTTGGCCCTTGAAAATGGCCAAGAGCTAATTTTTCAGGATATCAGCAGATATGTATTTGGCATAAAGAAAAGTCTATTGTCAGTTGGGCAGCTTGATGCAAGAGGATATTTTACTATCTTTGGTGGTGGATCTTGGAAGGTCCACAAGGGCTCTATGTTGATTGTTAAAGACAGCAAAGAGGGGATTTCGTATTATTTGCATTGTAAAGCATTACCTGGCAAGTTCTTGGTTGTGGCTGAAGTTCATTCACAGATGGAACTTTGGCACAAAAGACTTGGTCATATGAGCCAAAAGAGCCTTCGGATTCTCTCCTCTTTAGGGAGATTTGATGTAAAAGGCTCTAGTCTTGAATTTTGTAATGATTGCGTAAATGGAAAACATGTGAAGTCTCCTTATTACTTTGGTGTTGTTAAGAGGTCCAATGCTCTTGATTTAGTATACTTGGATGTGTGCACTATGCCTGTTATTTTATATGGGGGTGCACAGTACTTTGTTACTTCTATTGATGATTTCAGTAGAAAGTCATGGGTGTATGTGTTAAAGAACAAAAAGAGAGTGCTGGATACTTTTAAAAGGTTTCATGCTTTTGTTACCACATAGAAAGGACTTAAGTTAAAAGCTATAAGAACGGATATTGGGGGTGAGTATGTTTCTAATAAGTTCAAAAAGTTTTGTGAGATGCATGGCATTAAGAGGGAGTTGACAGCCCCTTATAATCTTGTATCAAACGGCTTGGCTGAAAGATATAGTTGCACACTTTGTGAGAGAGTCAAATGCATGTTGTCCACAGCTAATCTCCCGTCGTAGATCCAGGGAGAGGCTCTTAAAATTGTAGTTCATGTATGCAATCACTCTCCAAATTGTGCATTGAAAGATGGCATTGCTCAGAGGTTTGGTCTGGCAAACCTGCTTCATATGACCATTTGCGTGTCTTTGGTTGTGATGCCTTTGTGCATGTAGCTGTAGATCAAAACACATAGATGTTCGGTATCACTTTTTTCGACAGGTCTTGCTTGATGGTCTTGTCACACTAACTAAGATCAAAACCCAAGATAACCTTGCAGATGTTCTCACTAAGAGTCTTGCAAAGGCTCAACATGAGCATTGCATCCGATTAGTGGGAGTTGGATAGCTTAAAGGTATCACTTCAGGCCTTTAAGTGGGATGTTGTTGGGTGTAAAGTCCCTTCGTTTCTTTGTAAAGTTATACAGGTGAGGGTTGAAGCTTCAAAGCAGATGCTGGAAGACATGGATGACCAAATCAAGTCAATAAGATAGGACATCCAAGCCGCCAAGGACAGACAGAAGGCTTATGCGGGCCTGAATCGGCAAGATAGATCATTCGCTGAAGGTGATATGGTCTTCATTCACGTACGTCCAAAGAAGAGTTCCCTATCCTTGGGTGAATGCAAAAAGCTAAGTCCAAGGTATTGTGGACCCTACAAGATTCTCAAGTGCGTAGGGCCTAATGCTTACAGACTTCAACTCCCCGAAAGCCTAAAAGTTCATAATGTATTCCATATCAGTCTATTGAAGAAGTATGTACCTAACCCTAGTCACGTGCTCGATGATCAACAAGTTGTAATGCCTAGCCAAGGAGTCCTTGTGAACGCACCCTTATTTGTACCCTAACATATAAATACATTCTTTATTCTTTGTTTACTGTCACAATCTGGTACACTCATCTTGGCATTCACTCTCTCTCACTCTCAACATTGCTGCTGCACTTCTGACTCGCACTCCCATTGCATGCTCTTCCCTTCAAACTCGCAGATTTGTTTACGAAGGTGCTTCCCCATGCTTTACTCCATCAGCATTCCAGATCCCTCAGCCTTATGCCGTGTCTAGGGTTTGAGAGTGGGTGCTAGAGATATGGTTATTTGGTCATCCCTTGGACAGTTTGATCACCCTGCACAGTCATTGCCACATCAGCAGATTGCCACGCCAGTCAGGTCGCCACTTCAGCAGTCTGCCACGGGTGCCATGTGTCAGCAATCAGACAATTTTGTCCTGCTGTCAGCCAGATCTGGTGCAGTTGGCCACATTTAGTAGGCCGATTGCTATTTTTGCTGGTCACTATTTTCTGCTATAAATAGCAGATTTGCAGCACACTTTGACATCATTCTGATTGCAGATTCCAGGCTCAGTTCGGGGCAGAGATCGTGTTGACTGTTGCAAACTTTGAGGTGTACAACAGAGTGACATTGTTGAGGTGGAGATAGCAGACATACGAACTGCACTTGTGTACGTATTTGTATTCAATATGTATTCCTTATTCAGCATTCTTTATATTGTAGATGTGCATTCTTTTGTCTCTCTCTCTCTCTCTCTTCTCTCCGTGTTCACTCTCTCTCTCTCTCTCAATCTTGGTCCTATGCTTCCACACCACTGCACTTTGACAACGGGGTATCCAAAGTCCAAGAATTAATCGGTAACATTTCAATTTCACTTTATGTGAATTTAGTACTTGCTATAATTAGTCTTTAATCAGGGCATTACCACCCTTCCCCTTGAGGAAGGCTGGTTACACACACGCACACAGAGCTTTTGCTCATACACCAATATAAGTAGATTGATGTAATAGTTTGATGATTGAAAGTACAAGCATAGGGGATTATTATGTAGCCTGGGGATTCCCCCAAACCTAACCCTAGGCTCTCTCTCTCTCTCTCTCTCTCTCTCTCTCCCACACAGGTTTTTAGTAGATTAGTGAGTCCATGTGTGAGTCTAGTTGTGTTAGGGGCTGGGCACATTATTATATTAGTGCATTTCTTTTCTAGGACCTATTTTATAAGGTCAATAGTTGGTCGGCTTGCTTATTTTCAGCTGGCCGACCTGGTCAGGTTTATTGGCTTATTTTGGCTATTCTTTGCCGGACTCCCTCCTACTTAGTATCATCGTCAACATACTCAATTACTTGTAGGTCCTGTCTGAGAGAGGGAGCTAGTGCTAGTGGCCACTCAGCTGGTGATTCATAGTTGTGTTAGACTATCTCATGTCTTGGTATATGGATTTTGTTTCTCGAGCATTCTTTTGAGTTCTTTCTTTACAGTGTTATTCTCTTTCTTTGCAGTCTCTCTTTCTTTCTTGTATTGTGTAGACTATTGCAATAGTTTCACATGCTTCCATTGCTGCTCTCACTTTTGACAAAGGTGTATTGACATGCTAACACACATTGATGTGTGTTACACACATGGAGGTTGTAGATTTAACTAACAATAGGTATGCAAAAGCTTGGAGACTATGCTTATTGGCACAAGGCAATTTGCCCATGCACATGATAGGTGACCTTGGAGTAAGAGCTTAGTGGTGGAGATGCCAAAGGGAATGTCCCAAAATGTTAGATCATTTATTGATATGCCGAAACAAGTAACTTAGTTCCTTTAGTTAAGATCCAGATACATGTGTCTATCCATTGCAATAGGTAGAATACACCTACTAATAGATATTTTGCTTGGTATTGCCAAAATACTTGTCCCATGAAAGACTTAATTGTTTAGATATAGATTTGCTTGAAAGGAAAGGTCCGTTTTCCTCTAGGCACAAAGAAGTTCGGATGTGAATTTAGAGCCATGCTTGGCATCTAGAGATACGCTTGGTATTTGATATAGTTCCTAATTGTAATTTTCAATGGCTTTTTTATGATTGTCATGGAGATAGATAGAAAATTTGGACACTAACTTCTAAGTGGGCAATCAAGGTATTTTTGAAAGTTTGTTTGGGCTTTTTCAATACTAAAATGGATTGGTTCAAACAAAATTTGAAAACATTGTGGAGAAGTAGCTACATTAGAGACAAAAACTATTTCTCATAATGAGTCATTGCTAAAGCTCTAGTGAGAATAGGGTTGTCCATGTCCGACGAACAGGGTTGATCCATTTGATCTGTCCCATCCTACCTAACATGTCCTAGCTCGTTTGATCAGTGACCAAGTGTCCATTATGTTAGTCAACTACACTTGCCTAAGGTCAACTTAGACTATTTGTTGCATGTTCTTTTCCCTTGTTTTGCCCGTATGTTTTATCAACATCTCCCTCATACCTCCCCCAACAGCTCTCTACTCATACATGTGACATACACAATGCAGCCACCTTCTCTCTCCATCATTCATGCACATACATTCTAATTTAAAATCTCTCTCTCTCTCTATTTCGGCCCTTTCTTTTCTCCCTTCCCAAGTTTAAACCCTAAAACACTCTCCTTGTGAATAAAAATCTCTTTGTATTTCTCACCCCTTCTTTTTCCCCCTTCCTCCCCAACTCTAAACCCTAAAACACTCTCCTTGTTTATAAAAGTCTCTCTCTCTCTCCCCCCCAAACAAAATCTCATTCATCCTTTCTACTCACTTGAGCTTTCCATTCTCTCTACTTCCTTAAGATCTCTTGCCATCTCAAGCTCTCTACTTGGAGAGGTAGCAACTTTTTTGAAATCATCACTCGAAGTTTGAGGAGATACACTGGCAGGTCTCTTGTACTCGTGCACATTGGCATGTGGTTGTTTGACCTTGTGCGTCTAGTGGTGGAGCTTCCTCTTTGACATCGACATTTGTTGCTTGTGGCCATGATGGGGCTCTTAGTGTTGGGACTAAAGGCTCACCGTGCCTTTTACAGTGTTCGGGTGTGAATACATCCTTACACTCTTGTACTTGATATATTATCAAAACCTAAAAAGTGCTACACTTGTCTTTGTACCGAACATCCAGTGTATCGTGCTCACACTCCTCTCTATTGCTCTCTACTCTCTGTGCAATATCTGACGCGCTCACCCTCAACTCACTCAGTCCAGATCCATGTGGCTCTAACAAATTGGTATCAAAGTCAGTGACAGGCTTTAGGCTGCAGGATAGGTGAGCATCTCCACACTGACACACAAACTCGTGCTGTGGCAGGTGTTGCAGGCGGGCAGGTGTTGTAGGATTCGTAGGTGGGCTCGACGGGTAGTAGGCGGCAGTTTGTAGACGCCGCAGGGCACAAGCAATAGGTCGACGGGGGGTCAGGTAGCGGGTGGTTCACGCGACCAGGACCAGCGCACCATAAGACTTGCATGTGGTGACCAGTCCATGGTGGCTAGGCAGCAAATGGGACGGGCAATCAACGTTTTTTTAAAAATCTGAAATTTCTTTTTTCTTTCCCTTCTGTACTAGGTGTTCACATGCACAAGCAGAAAGTGAAAATTTGCCCAAGAAAATTGGGGCTTTTCTTTGATTTGGGGACTTGAGTGTGGGACAAGACAATCCGACTCGGAAATTGCACATTTGGTGTACATCTGCCCAAGAAATTTTGGGGATCTCACATTTTAGTGGAATTTCTTCAATTTCACTAAAATTTGTGCACTCTGAACCCAAAAATTTGGGGCTTTTGCAGAATCCCTTCAACTTGTGCAACAAATTGGTATATGCACTTGGGTACATGTATTGATGCAATCTGGACGGATTACCCTCTAAAAAATTGGGTCTTTGATCAAAATTTTCAAATTTGTGCCTAGGAATGCCTTAAAAACAGAAATTGCAGTGAAATTTTGGGGATTTCACATATAATTGGTGTCTTGGTCCCTAAATGTGTCAGTAATTGCTTGAGGAGTGCAGCATGGACACCTTTTAACTCTGAAAATCTATTTGCAGATCTGAACTTTCTGCAATCTCGGGATTTTTTCATTGCTGGTTGGTACTTTTGTGTATCCTGGTTACTTGTGTCACATTTGGGGTTACCTTTGGTGACTGATTAGTCAATTTGGGATTGCAAATTATGGCTGGAAAAAGTGACAGCAGTAATCTTTTGCACATTAAGAAGCTTGAGGGTGCACATGATTTTGCAATTTGGCAAAAACAATGCTACAATGTCTTGGTGCAGAAGAAACATGTAAAGCCCATCAAAACAAAGGGAATCAAACCAACAGACATAGAACAAGACGAGTGGGATGACTTGGACGAGCTTGCTTGCTCTACCATTGAGCTCTCAGTGTTAGACAACTTGCTCTTTAACATTGAGAAGCTGAATTTGGCATATGCAATGTGGCAAAGGCTTGAAGAATTGTATGCTCAGGAAAGGGCAGTCAACAAGATTTATTGGCTGAAAAAATTAATGGACTTTCGCATGAAGGAAGGTACAACCATGTCTGTACATTTGAATGTGTTTAACTCAATTTTTAGTCAGCTGATTGCTCTGGATTTCCATATTGATGAAGAGTTCAAGGCTACTTTCTTGCTATGTACTTTGCATGAAAGTTGGGATACTTTTAGGACAACTTTGAGTATTTCGAATGCTCAGTTGTTATACTCTAATGTGGAGAGTTCTTTCATTGTTATACTCTAATGTGGAGAGTTCTTTGCTGATGGAAGAGCTCAATATGCAGAATAACTCAACAAACAAGTCTTCTAATGCATTACACACTAGAGGTAGATTTCAGCACAAGGGCAATTCTGAAAATAGAGCATGCCACAAGTCTCGTGGAAAAAATCCGGAGTGCTATCATTGTGGCAAAAAAGGGTACTACAAATGGGACTATTTTCAATTGAAGAAAGAGAAGGGTAAAAACAAAAACACTGGAGACAACAAGGCTGAAAAAAAGAACAGCCAGCCTAGAAAGAAGAGCAATGTGAAAATAGAAGAGGCTCATGTTGTCACTCATGATACCGATAGTGATGGTAATGTACTTCTTGCTTCTTCTTTGAGTGCACATGCATTGATTGCAGATTTTGAGGATGATATACACACTTGGATACTTGATTCAGGTGTGTCCTTTCACATCACACCACATCATGAGTGGTTCTTTGACTAAATGGTGGTGTTGTCCACTTAGGGGATAACTATGCATGTAAAATTGCAGGCATTGTCAGTGTGAAACTGGAATTTTAGCATGGCTCCGTGTTTGTTTTGCATAATGTGAGACACATACCTTAGCTCAAGAAGAGCTTGATAAGCACAGGGCAACTAGATGATGAAGGCTATCACACCACCTTTGGGAATAGCAAATGAAAAATCTGTAAGGGTTCTTGCATTGTTGCCAAGGGGTCCAAAAGTGATATCTTGTATCCTTTGCATGTATCTAGTGTGTATGACCATGTAGTCACCATAACTGAGCAGCCAAGTGTTTCTTTGTGATATAGTTGGTTGAGATGCATGAGTCACCATAACTGAGCAGCCAAGTGTTTCTTTGTGACATAGTTGGTTGAGACGCATGAGTTAATCTGGAATGAAAGTGCTCTCTCATTTGGGTTATGTACCGTCTTTGAGATATGTTGATTTTGAATAGTGCGATCATTGTATTTATGGTAAACATGCTCAAACGTCACATGAAAAATCTCTCTAAAGTCTTCACCCTTAGAGTTGGTACATTAAAATGTATGTCAAATGCCAGGATTATCTTTAGGGGGGAAGAAGTACCAAATACCTTTGTTGATGATGCCACACGCAAAGTATGGGTTTATCCAATCCGTTGCAAAGACAAGGCCTTGGATAAATTTAAAGAATTCTTGGCACTTGTTGAAAATTAGACCAGCAAGACATTAAAATGTTTTTGCTCTGACAATGGTGGGGAATATGTGTCCAAGTCCTTTCAGGACTTTTGTGACAGCAAAGGGATTAAAAGGGAGCTTACTGTCCCTCATACTGCGCTCCAAAATGGTGTTGTAGAGCGTATGAACAGGACCATTCAAGATAAGGTTCGCGTACAATGTTGTCACATGTTGCTTTATCCCATGGTTTTTGGGTAGAGACTGTTATGACAGCCGTACACTTGATTAATCGGTCTCCAAATAGGTCTTTGGGAGGGGAAGTTTCTCAAGAAGAGTGGTCGGGCAAGCCACCTTCATATGCTCACTTGAGAGTATTTGGCTATGAGGGATTTGCGCACATTTGCAAGGAAAAACGCAACAAACTTGAGCCAAAATCTTGTAAATGTATTTTCCCAGGATATGGTGATGAAGGTGAGATGAGGTATCGATTATAAGATCCCGAGAAAAGAAAAGTAGTACGCAGCAATGATGTTATCTTGACCATTGAGTCCGTAGATCGACCAGAGTCTTGGTGTAAACTATGTGGCTGATTATTGTTAGCGATTATCAGAGTCTGGTCGGACTGACCAGTCGGTCAGCCACGTGGCAGTCTAGTCGGACTGACCAGTCGGACTGATCAGTCGGCTGCATTTAATGCAGCCGACCTACCTGCTTTTTTTGGGCGCATGCTTTCTGGCTATTTATAGCCGACATTCTGCACAGTTTTCCACAGTTCTGTTTGTAGATTACAGGTTGGAGATTCGTGCAGACTGCAGCGTACTTCGAGGTGAATAGCAGGTTGCATCGTCGAGGTGGAGACACGCAGTCCTGCGCACTGCGCCCATGTACATATCTGCATATCTTTGTATACATCACACTTTATACATCAGATCTTCATCTTCCACTGTCTCTTTATCTCTCTCTCTTCTCTCTGCGTTCACTCTCTCTCTCAGTCCTGGTTCCACACTTCCGCATCGCTGCACTCTGACATGGTATCAGAGCAGTGAAGAAGGGCTGACTGAGTGAAGAATCTACCTGAAGAGGAGATTCCGTCGCGACACAAGGCTGCGTTTCCAGCGTTCGAGGGCGAGCGGGAGGGCTGCACATCAGAACAAGGCTGAAGCGAGCATGGGCGCGTGGGAAAGGAGTCCAGTTGGTGGATTTGTTGCTGTTTATTGCTGTTTGAAGAGGAGGAAGGCTGTGTTTTCAGCTTTCAAGTGCAAGTTTTACTTTTTCATCGCCTCCGGCAAGTGAAGAAGGCTCGGGACGCGGAAGAAAGAGCCCTAGCAGGCTGCGTTTTCACAGTCAGAGGGGGCTGCTTTTGCGTTTGTGCAGGCATTATAGGTGAAGATGTCTACAGAGATTGACTTGGAGTTCGAGACAATCATGGATTAGAAGATGCCTGTCTTACCGGCTCTTCCCGTAGATCAAAAGCTCGATGGCGACAATTACCGCATCTGGCACGTGATGATGTTGCCCATCCTTGAGTCTTACGATTTGGTGGAGCTTGTACAGGAGGAGATCGACCGGCCCCTGGTGAGAGATGAGTCCAAACTCTCTTCCGATGCTCATGCGGAGTTGGCCAAGGCACCGTCTCACTGGGACAAACTGAATGCTCGGATTCGTTCTTTTCTTTTCTTGTCTTGTACTACAACCGTGATAGCCCACATTGAGCACTTGATGGTGGCTCGGGAGATATGGCTGGAGCTTGACCAGATGTATAATCGGATGACCCTTATAAAGTGGGTTTCTTTGGAGGTGCAGACGCGGACCTTGTCCGTGAACAAGTCTTCTTCGTTGCGGGAGCACATCAACAAGCTTAGACAGCTTCAGATGCAGATTTAGAATGCGGGGAAGCCAATTTCCTCCGAAGACATGGCGATCACACTCTTGTCCTAGTTGCCGCCACGATTCGGTGCTTTCTACTCCACCCTTATTGTTTCGGGACGTGAGTCCACTCTTCGGTGGGAAGAGCTGGTTCCTATGGTCTTGGATCAAGAGGAACAACTCAAGGGACAGCATGCTTCCAAGTCGGAAGCTTTGACATGTCAAGCCTCTCAGAAGAAGGGAAAGGACCAAAAGAAGAAGAAGGGGGACAACAAGTCAAAGAAGGACAAGGAAAAAGAATCCACATGCCACATTTGTGGTAAGACCGGCCATTGGAAGAAGGATTGTCCCGACAAAGACAAGAAGGACACGAAGGATTCTGGAGCGGTGGCTGCACCCTCATCACCTGCGTTTCTTCATCTAGCAGTCATTGAGGACTCTCCACCGAAGGCTTCTGATGTTGCGATGGCAGCTCCCTAGGCTCGAGAGTGGATCGTTGACAATGGTGCCTCCCGGCACATGACTCCTTCATCAGTTGGTGTTGCCCAGTTGCGACCTTCGCGTGGGTAGATTCTCATCGGAGATAGCTCTTCGGTGTCTATTGCAGGACGGGGTGAGATGTAGCTTATTTCAGATGGACGTGGTGGTACTCATACCTCAGAGGTCTTGCATGTGCCACGTTTAGGGTATCATCTACTTTCGGTTCATAAGATTTGTTCACTTGGACTTTTGGTGGAGTTTGACAGTGATTCGGTGCGAGTCCTTGATCTGGGTCAAGGAAGGTTCTCTCATCAGGATATGAGGAGAACGACATCTACAAATTGACGTCTTCTACCGCTCTCCCTACTCTTCTTCTACCTCTCAGACACAATTAGAGCTGTGGCATGCTCGGTTTGGTCACCTTAACTATGATTATCTTCGGCGGGCGTCACGTGGACAACTTGTTCGCGGGTTGCCAGACATAGTGGTGAGCCAGCAGACATGCGTCTCCTGCATTCGTGGGAAGCAGCATAGGGATGCGATTCCCAACAAAGCTTCGCGGCGGTCTACTTCACCGATGGAGCTTGTATCTACGGATCTTTGTGGCCCTATGAGGAACGAGTCCTTGAAAGGGAGCTCGTACTTCATGTTGATCATAGATGACTACAGCAGGATGACTTGGGCCTATTTCTTGGCGTTGAAGTCGGAGGCTTTCTCCCACTTCAAGGATTGGCTTCTCTTTGAGGAGAACCGATCGGGCCGGCGATTGAAGACCTTGTGATTCGACAAGGGTGGTGAATTTGTTTCTAATGAGTTTGCTCGTTTGTGTGTAGATAAAAGCATTCACTAGGAGTTTGCTAACACCAACACTCCTCAAGAAAATGGCATTCTTGAACGGAAGAACCGAAGTGTGATCGAGATGGCGCGCACCATGATGGAGCACCGACAGACACCTCAGTTTCTGTGGGCCGAGGCTGTGGCTATTGTAGTCCACATCCTTAACCAGTCCCCCACTTTGGCCGTTGATGGGATGACACCTTTTGAAGCTTACTTTGGAACTAAGCCCGATGTTTCTTATTTCAGGGTTTTTGGGTGTGATGCCTATGTTCACATTCCCAAGACTCATCGCGATTAATTTGAAGCGGCTTCTCGAAGACAGGTGTTTGTTGGCTACAGCTCTCAGTCCCAAGGCTATCGTTTGTATGATCCTGTCAAGCGGGATGTGTACACCAGTCAAGATGTGCGGTTCGTGGAGGTTTCGGCCATAGCAGCGGGTGAGGAGCATCCCGTTCTTGGAGATCCAGGGGAGAGTTGGGCTCCCGAGACAGTTCCTTTGGAGCCAGCGTCTTTTGATTCTGATTCTGTTTTCGATAAAGAGTCTATTGTTCCACCGGTCACCCCCGAGGAGTTACCACCGGTGGATATCCCAGAGTCTTCAGCTGATGGAGAGAGACGAGGAGAGGTCCGGCCTCCTCCTCGTTGGGCCCATGACACACTCCAAGATTCAGGGATCGAGGGGGTCCCTGCGGAGTGGGGACCGCAGGATGGTCCGCGGCGGTCACGGAGGCACCAGACACATTCTATGGAGCTTGTTTGCTCTAACTATTGTTTGATGACCCGTGTTATGCAGGATCGAGAGCCCACCTCCGTGAATGAGGCTTTACAGTCCGCACCATGGAAGAAAGCTATGGAAGCCGAGTTGGAGGCTATTGAGAGGAATGGCACTTGGTATCTCGTGCCTCGCCCCTCGAATAAGAAGGTGATTGGCGTCAAATGGGTCTTCAAGACCAAGTACCTTAGTGATGGTTCTTTGGACAAGCACAAGGCTCGCCTTGTTGCTAAAGGTTTTGGACGGCGCCCAGGGATTGATTGTCATGATACTTTTGCCCCCACTGCTCGTATGGTGACTATTCGAGCTGTTCTTGCCGTGGCTGGCCATAGGAGATGGCCTGTCTACCAGTTGGATGTGAAGTCAGCCTTCCTCAATGGTGATTTGAAGGAGGAGATCTATGTCGAGTAGCCTCCTGGCTTTGGATCTTCAGATGGGCAAGCCTACATGTTAAAGAAGGCCTTGTATGGCCTCAAGCAGGCTCCGCGTGCATGGAACGAGAAGATTGACTCGTTCCTTTAGTCACAGTTGGGATATCGACGTTCCAAGGCCGATCTGCAGCTTTATGTACACACTTCCGAGGCTGGTTGTGTGCTTTTTGTGTTGTATGTTGACGATTTGATTGTCACAGGTGATCATGCACAGAAGGTCAAAGAGACGAAGGCAGCTTTACATCAGGAGTTCAAGATGACGGACTTGGGTCTACTCCACTTCTTCTTGGGCCATGAGATTTATCAGTCTCAGAGGGGGGATTTTCATCTTTCAGTAGAGATATGTACAGGAGCTCTTGGTTTCTTTTGCAATGGAGGATTGTCGGACCATTTCCACTCTTATGGATCCGAACTGGAAGGCCACTTCACATTCAGATTCTCCCTTGGTGGATGCTTCCCGCTATCGTCAGTTGATTGGATCATTGATTTGGCTCCTCAACACTCCTGTTGATTTTTGTTTTGCTGTTGGTCTCTTGGCGGGGTTCATGAGTGAACCTCAGACGGTGCATCGGTAGGCTGCCCAGAGGATACTTCGGTATTTGAGGGGGCATTTGACTTAGGGATTCATTATCCAGTAGGCACAGGTGGTTCAGATCTTGTACTTGCAGGTTGGAGCGACTCGGATTGGGCTGGCGATGTGGACCACCGGCGGTCTACTACAGGCTATTGTTTTACCTTGGGTACAGGTGCTATCTCATGGAGTAGCAAGAAGCAGCCCACGGTAGCCCTTTCGTCTACTGAGGCGGAGTATCAGGCCGCGTCTTCCACCACATGTGAGGTTGTGTGGCTTCGGAGATTGTTGGAGGAGCTTGGCTGCCCCCAGACTCGTCCTACTTTGCTGCAATGCAACAATGAGAGTTGCATTGCCTTGGCACGGAATCCTGTTTTCCATGCCCGGACGAAGCACATAGAGATCCAGTACCACTTCATCAGAGAGAAGCTTCTGGATGAGACCATCGCTGTGGAGTATTGCAAGACGGAGGATAATCTTGCAGATTTGTTTATGAAGGCGCTTCCCCAGGCTCTAGTTCGGAGACATGCCAGATCCCTCAGGCTTCTGCCCCGTCCAGGCTTTGAGAGGGGGTGTTAGCGATTATCAGAGTCTGCTCGGACTGACCAGTCGGTCAGCCACGTGGTAGTCCAGTCGGACTGATCAATCGGCTGCATTTAATGCAGCCGATCTGCTTTTTCTGGGCGCATGCTTTCTGGCTATTTATAGCCGACATCCTGTACAGTTTTCCACAGTTCTGTTTGGAGATTACAGGCTGGAGATTCGTGCAGACTGCAGCGTACTTCGAGGTGAACAGCAGGTTGCATCGTCGAGGTGGAGACACGTAGTCCCGCGCACTGCGCCCGTGTACATATCTGCATATCTTTGTATACAACACACTTTATACAGCAGATCTTCATCTTCCACTGTCTCTTTCTCTCTCTCTCTCTTCTCTCTGCGTTCACTCTCTCTCTCAGTCCTGGTCCCACGCTTCCGCATCGCTGCACTCTGACAATTATGTCATGTTAACAGATTGTGGTGAACTGTCATGCTTCTAGGAAGTAATGGATAGATAAGATAGTTAGAAATGGCACAAAGCAATGCTATCAGATATAGAATCCCTCATGAAGAATGGCACTTAGGATTTGGTGCATTTGCCAAAAGGACAGAAAGTGCTATGTTGCAAATCGCTTTACCAAATGAAAGTCACTTTTGGTTCTATGCTAAAGTACAAGGCACAATGTCGTGCCGCTACGCGCATATAGTGTGAAAAACTCCAGAGTGCATCGTCATTCGGCTTTCTTATTGATCTAGAGAGCGAATATCATTTTGGTCATTAATGTTCGTGTTCGCAGTGTGGATGGTTTAAAATACTAGATTTTTGGACAAGTTTAGCCAATTTTTGATATCTTAGATATTATTTTTTGTAAAAATTTAAAAACTGTAGACAACTTTTAAAATAGAATGACATGTAAAAGAAAACAGGTAGCTTTTAGCCACTTTGGGAGGATTTTATGTAAAAAGAAGGTTTGGCAAAATCGCGCGACGCACGATTGCAGTTTTTAGGTGGTGAACAACACTCGGAATTGGGAGATGGAGTGATTTGGTAGAATTCTGGCCAGGTGTCTTGGTATTTTGCTCTCCTTTCGGAGCCAATGGAAGCATCAGATTGATAGTTTGAGCAGCATAGAGGAAGATATTGTTTTATGCATATCAAGCGAAGGGCTTGACAGCCCCTTCCTTTGTTGCTTTCTAGTCTAGGTGCAGTCATCCCTTATGACTCTCTAGTGCGAGAGAGGGAATGTGAGAGGATGCTGAGATGGGGCCACCACGCCTCATCTATATAGGTATATAGGGCACAAGTTCCAGAGAGGCACACCTTTGACTCATTGACTAGAGTTTGGTAGGTTCAAACCTTGGAGTTGGGATTGACATTTAGGTCCATGATGGATTGGTTATTCGACAGAAAGTTGGATTGGCTCCTAGTCTTGTGCTCACATGAGGGGACACTTTGGCGGTCTGGCCAAAGGTTGGGGAATCCATGGTCACGTATGTCGAGAGCTATTTTTGATAGCATAGACTTGTGTGCTATTGCGAGACATTGAGGATGGACACAGAGACATGCTATGGTTCTTCTATTTTTCCAGGAGGTGGTATGATTGACATCGATATTAGGTTCTCTTTGAGGTACCTTGGTGGTGGCTTGATTACCCACTATTTGTGTATCCATGGTTCTACTTTGGTGGTTCTATGTTGTATGGACTCTGATGAGTCATTATCATTGTATCATTGTATTTCATCAAATCATCCATGATCTAAGAGAGGGTGTTAGCATGATTGTCAGCTCATGTGTGAGTTTGTGATGCTTGATGGGCTGGGCATACTTGTATGGTTTTTAGGCATTTTATAGTTGTCATTTCACATGGCTTTTGGCATTTTATGCTAGTTGGATAGCATTTAATGCTGGCTGACTAGCTGCTGGTTATGGCTTAATTTGGGCTTATTTATTGGGTTTCTCCTCCTCCTCCACATATAGTGATCATCATTCTTCAAGTGGTCTTCCTGTTGGAGAGGGGAGCCGGTGCTAGTGCCCATGCAGCCAGTGACTCACTGTTGTATGTGATTTTCTCGTGTTTGGTATATGGATTCCATTTTCTGGGCAAAGGTATGAGTTCTCTTCTTTGTGGTGTTCTTCTGTTTTTTACTCTTCTGTCTTGTGTTCAGCAGTTTATTTCAGCACTTTTCTATGCTTCCATTGTTGCACTACTTTTGACAGTGACAATCTCAAGTGAGAAATTGGTAGCAACCAGGCACTACTTGTGCTGAAGATCCTATTTGGAGGGCTTTATTACCATGCATTTAAGGGTTGAATTCCATGGGTCTCCAACAACCTTAAATACACTCTCTTACAATATAGTCATAAGTAGCCACTATCGCTTAATTTATAGAATCAATCTCAATAGCTTGCTCACTGTGCCATACAAAGTGTAAAATACCAAGTGTTAGCATGCAGTGCAATCTATCCACAAGAAGAATGAAAGATAAGTTATACAACACACTAGCATTGGTGCAAGTTGAAACAGGGACTAAAGAAGGCATACGTTCAATACTTTGCGAGTAAAAACCAATAGTCAATGTAATATTTGCCTACTAAGATTGTGTTGAAATACAAATTCAATTGTGGTAGCCTTGAAATGTATTTCACTAGACGGGAAACACTAAAGATCTTTCACTAATGAAACATCTCAATACAAGTTTCACATGCTAGTGGTCATTTGTGTTATGTACAGTTACGTCATGCAAGTGGGCCTCAATCTGAGTTTGATGGGGGCATTAGGAGCTTTGACATTTTTTTTTGGTCATTTCATGTGTTTTGATGGAGGAGGCAGCTCTTTTTAGAGCATGCACTTCAATGCATTTCTTTTTCAGTCAGCTTTACTGTGTTCACACTGGCTGTTCCAATTTTCCAGCTCAGTGCATTTCTTTTTCAGTGGTTGGAGGTCGGTGTCACACTGCTGATTTGGGGCAACCAGTTTCTACTAAGTGATTGGCAAGCTGATTTTTGCTAGGATCAGGTTGGCCAGCATTTATGGCCTCAGATTTATGCAGTCGGCCAGTTTTTAGGGTTTTTGCCTATTTATAGCTGCTGTTGTCAGTGGCTGAACACATTGTTTCGCAGATTGCACCACACACCAACTTTGGGTGCCATTTCTCCGTCATCTGGTGCTTCCTTCCATCATCAGCCTGATCTAGTGCCCTCATTGATGCTTGGGCTGCATGCAGGGAATGATCAGTCCACATTGTATTCAACATTCTCTTGGAGTTCCATGCAAATTTTCTTCTTCCATTCTCTTCTTTCATTTCAGTTTTCCTCCTCTCCCCTCTCCCCTCTCCCCTGTCCATGTTCATGTTTTTCTTTTGCTGTGCACAGTCACGTCACACACCTGTCTCATTTCAAGGGAAAAAGGTAGTATCTATATAAATGTGTATTCTATCGTTTCATGTGGTGTTTCGCTTAGGACCTACCCAAGGTTGAAGCTTTTCATGCTTCAATGCAACATTTCAGGGGTAGGACTTTTAGGGGTGAAGCATTTCGTGGTTAACTTAAATGCAATGAACAAAGAAAAAACAATTTCATTGAAGAATCTTATTTCTTCAGAAATTCCTAGTTTCTTAGCTCTAAGGTGGCTAGATATGTATGCTATTCCAGTTTGCTATGCAGAAACAGAAGTGTTTTCTGATTCTTATGTAAAAGAAATTTGGACTGTGCTCTGCAAGAGTTCATGAACAGATGGCCATCGTTCTTACTAAGAAAGTGTATTTTATGTCTGAATTACAGAATGAGCTTCTTCGCATATTGTATCCCGTTTTCATCCATAGCTTTATGGATTTGGTGGCCAGGGGATATCCGCAGGAAGGTATTTCTTGCCTGGAGCAAGTTCGGTTTTATATTTTTGCTTGAGTTTCTTACCACTAGAGTTTGCGTAACAGCCAGGAACTTTTTCCAAAGTTTTCGAGAAGATCATGAGGCTTTGCATTTGCGAGACTTACAACGGTTGGAAGGCGTCTTATCATCTGAGCATCTCCAAGTAAGCAGTTTATGGTATTCCATATAATGCTGTGAAATGTGACTATCAAAATGCCTGGTAAGTGTTTGCCAAGTTTGATGGTTAATAAACTTCAAAAAGCCTCCTAACAGCAGCAAGTCAGACGTTAACTCACATTGACCTTGATGCCAGGTCATTTGTGTAACATGACTTTGAAAGTGCATTTATGGTTGTACTTACATTTTTTGAATCCACTCTCTGCAAATATCAAAATTTTCTGGATTGCGGTTTGGCCAGTGCTGCATGGATTAAGGATCATCCCACTTGCATCAGCTTATCATATTTTGCAAACCAAGGAGCAAGAAAACATGGAAGGGCTACACAAATTTCTTTCTGCAGATGCATTATTTGTGGCTTTTGCATGTTGTTTGATCATTAATTACCCTGCCACTGAAAGAAATCGGCTATGATACGATAATGTTGAACTGAAAGACCAAGTCCATTTGAATAAAATAAGAGTCTTATAATTCTTTCTTACTTCAACTGTGTCACTACGTATGAATTCTTGTTATTTATGCTGCCCTATCACACTTTCATCACGTTCTTTTTTGATCTGCCTGTTTTAAGTTTTCCGTTTCGGGCATGTCCTTATGCATGTGCTATATGCTTCCATGCTTATGTTGGCCTCATGTAGAATCATATGCACGACACATGTTGTCAAAACATGGAGTGTGCTGATTGCCAATTTAAGAGTGTAATAACAGTCAGTATATTTATAATATTCACAGAATACATAAGCATTACAACAGAGAGAGTGGTTCAAAAGGTCTGCATAGACACACGACTAGTTGCAACTGACGAGTATATCTTGCCTTGCAAGTTTTGTTAATCAAAGTAAACATCACGTGAGCACACAAGCTCCAGCCTCCAACCATGACATTGTACAATCCATTCAGCATTTTCATGTCTTTCGTTCTTTAATCCTCAGCCTCAAATTAGCAAGGGTGCACAATCTTGTGTAGGAGCATTGCCCTTTTGTTATTGGCATCCTTTCCTAAAAGCAAGCTCTCAATAGGGAAAATTCAATTTGCTAAAAGTAAATCTGTCAACTCCAGTCAATTGAAAGTCTAAAAGTAAACCTCTTAACTTCAGTTAACTTGAAGTGCCACGAGGATGTGAAATTTTATTGCTTTGCTTAGGGTTTGATTAAAAGTTAATCAAATTTGCTAATGCGACTTACACGTGAGCTACAAGTTAATTATTTCATAGTGTGGGATCCAATACCTCAAGATATCAATTGGCGCTAAAGACAAAAGTTGTAATAAGTTATGCCTGACAAGTACTATGTGGTACTTGGTGTCAGATTTTGGCCTAGGCCAATTTATTGGTCACGTCAAGTGAGTTTCATAAATGAGACTATATATAGAGTGTACCTA
Source organism: Lygodium microphyllum (assembly GCF_053477565.2). Classification (NCBI taxonomy): domain Eukaryota; kingdom Viridiplantae; phylum Streptophyta; class Polypodiopsida; order Schizaeales; family Lygodiaceae; genus Lygodium; species Lygodium microphyllum. The sequence continues at coordinate 116,425,479 of NC_141160.1, forward strand.
AATATGTGGCTCACTTTAGTTTACCATCATTCCTTGTCCATATACTTGCATTTTTATCCATATTCGTCCAAATCTCTATCGTATCTATTTTAATTGCCACTTGGCACATGTATTGGTGTCTCTAGGCCTTGATAATAGAGGATTATTTGTATTTCTTTGAGCTCTTGAAGTCTTCATATCCTGTTTGGCAACACATGTGAATTTAATAACATAGAGATTTGCCATATTTAACATGGTTTCTTATGGATGTGGAGTTTGTTATATGTGCAAAATTTATTTATTGCAAAATGAAAAGTGCTATCAAAACTCACTACTTGTACACAATAGTTCCTTAGTGTGGTTAGCTCTAGTCTTAAGTCATCAAAGATAAATCTCAAAGAAATCCAACAAGCATACAAATATAAAAATAGAACTTGCACATGCATATGATTATAGACTTTATGATGACTCCACAAAGTTTGTGCTTTGCCATGCTCTTGGTCAACTTTCTTGCTTTGTCTTATGGCTGGTACAACCAACTCTTGAGATTAGAGCTTGATTAGCTTAAATATGAGTAAATTAATAGCACACATGGTGTAAGTTCTTCGGCTACTAGTAGGGGTCATATGAAACCTACCACACCACGTACTTCATTTTACTTCTGTGTATTACTACCTTTTGATCTTTGCATGAGATTGAAGTGAGTCATTACCTTGGGTTTCACATGAAAACCTCTTCTCGTGCATCAAGTCATAGTTTGCTTTACTTTAGCTTGTTGGTTGTAGATGTATGGTTTTGTGATAGTATGGTGATAAGGCCATGAACTTTTGGAAGAAGTCCTCATTGAAGCACATTGATTCATCTATCCTGTAATCTTAGAAGTTGGTGAATAGTTGTTGACTGTGCCTTGATATAAGTAGTCCCTAGATGGATTTTGATTTATCTTGGAGCTGTATGCCTGTACCTTGGTTTGGTGTTAGAGAGCTTGGTGAGCTGTGGTTAGATGTGGCCTTAGGGCTTGAGCTTACATGGGAGCTGAATTACATCCTTTGCACATTGGGTCAATCGGCTAGATTTTGTTAGCTAGAGTTTGGTTCATTACAATGGATATTAGAGCTTGGCTTTTGGTCCCCTAGCCTTGATTTGCTCTAGTAGGGATTCTTTTCACTTTTTGGTATGTTTCTCAACTAGTTGTGGTACACATCATTTTAAAAAATCCCTCATGAGCTGTTGGAGTATAGTCTCAATCTCCTCCCATGTAAGACCTTGGGTTGTTTGGCTTTAGCTTAAGCAATGATTTGTTGCATCCTCCTATGCATGTCACCGACATATGTGTCAGTCTCTAGGATGCTTAGATTGGCCAAGATGGACCACGCAATCAATTAATGTCCCTTGGATAGGTGTGCCTGTATGTGTATGTGGATGCTCGAGATTGAAATCTAAAAGTGGAATATGTATACAATGAGTGTTGGAGTATGCAGTCAATGTGACCTCACATCTTTTTGACAAAAAGATGTACATGATCACAAAAGTCGGGTAACATAAATAGGTTGTAGGAAAAGAAGAAAAAAGGCAAGTTGGTCAAGCTAAAACTTACTGACTGACAAAAAGATTTACATGATCACAAAAGTCGGGTAACATATATAGGTTGTAGGAAAAGAAAAAAAAAGGCAAGTTGGTCAAGCTAAAACTTACTGACTGCATTGTCTTTTGCCTGGTCCAATTGCAATTGACTTACTTGAGTATTTGCCAGTTTGCCCATGCCTACTTGTATTGCCTAAAAATTATTTGCAATGCCCAAAAACTATTTCCTTTCTCGCCACCTCTACTTGACTTCCTGACTGACGGCTCCCCGCTTGCTTGCTGTTCTTTTAGGTGACAATTCTCTAATAGAATCTTATAATGAAGAACATCTTTATATGAGGATGATGTAACTAAATATGCTTCATATGAAAGGGGAGATACTTGTTATAAGGATTATGATCGGGTTGCACATATGGTATTGAGTATGTGGATGGTAGTGCCTATTGTGGTCACTTGGTATATTGGCATGATATGAATAGTGTGATGGCTCAAAGCATTATGCATATCAAGATGAGGATAGTCAGGGCACATGCAAGTCTCATAATGGTAGGAGATGAATATGTGAGAGAGCATGTATAACATGACTAATGCGGATAACAATTGATGTACATGCTAACTTGAGTATAATTATGATTATTAAAATATTGTGTGTAGGGGTATCATATTTACAATCATGAGGATGCTCGTGACTCATGCAAGTTTTGTGATTGTCAGTACTAAGAGACCCAAGGTGAGTATTGAGAGACCCAAGGTCATACTTATGATGGCTAGTACTAAGAGACCCAAGGTCATACTTATTGCTACCCATTATGATGAGGATGCCACTATGGAGAGAGGTAATAGTGACATGGTTATTTGACTCATGCAAATATTGATAGTGAGCAATGCTTATCGAGATCATGTAAACATTGATAAGGGAAGCGAAGATGTGAAGGTCATGATACGCAAAGATCAAAAGTATGCCCTTCATTAGGATCATATAAAGAGAGCAAAGGATTATGAGGTCCATGCTTCCGCTGGAGATTATGATGAGGCTCGAGTTCATTAGGATTATGATGTAGAGGAATTTACGTAAGAGCATGAGCTTTAGGAGGGCTAGGATACAGATCTAGAGGATAGATATAGAGAACTATGGGCTTCATGAGAGACCATGGCTCAACCCTTTGAGGATTATTTGACTAGTTCTAGCTATTGCTATGATTTTATGGAGAGAGCATGATAGCATTCAATAGAGCATGCCGGTCTGACTAGAAAATCAGGGTTTAGTATGCAACAAGTGAACAATGAAATTGAGAGAAGAGAGAGAGAGTTTTTGTGATTCTCCATAGCCTTGCTTGACCTATTTTAAAGATTAAATAATTTAACCTTAGTGAGTTTCGTGCATGCTTGCCACATTATCCACTTCCTTGGCTGTTCACATATATTAAGTGGTACAAGCTCAAAAGTTGTTTGGCCTTAGATCATGTTCACCCTTGTGTCTCACATGTGTAATTGGTCATGCCCTTTGGAATATATTTTTTGCAGACATTGATGATTGTAGCTCTCAATGGGGTTTCCCTGCCATATCACATTAATTGGGATGACATATAGGCTGCCATGTGGGAGGATTGGATGATTCCAAAGAGAAGAATGGAAAACATGTGCATGGGGAGGCCTAGTTATTTATGCGCATGCTAGATGGAAGGAAACCTATGACTGAGGCATCCCTTTGAAGTTTGCATGATGTTGATGAGACATAGGTGCATTAGAGTATATACAATATCATGTGAGGAGTGATACACTGATATGGGAACATGAGGAGTTACACAAGACGTTGAAACACATGTTTGAGTTTAGGGACATTCTCCATGTTGACTAGAGTGAGTGCTAGCTGAGACCCCCATAGTGATAGACCTTGAAGATATTGACGAGCTTGCAAAAATCAAGGATGATGATGAGGAGTTTGAGGATGATGATTTGAGTGATGACTCTCATTGAAATTGCACCTTTAGTACTTGAATTTAGGGTAGAGACCAAGCTTTTAGTTGTATGATAGATTTTGGTCAAGGTAGTAGACTCAATAGGAGGCATGGGGACTTGAGGATGTCCTAGGATCTAGGAGTCAAGGGCATGAGTTTACTAGATGCATTCTCCATGGGACCGTATTTTTGAATTCGAGCAATAGGCATTTTGAGAGGGGACAAGATCATGTAGCTTTGATTGATCTTGAGGGTAGACCTAATTCATGCAATGTCATCTATGGCTAGCTTGGGACTTGAGACGTGCTTGCAATATCAAATGCTCTTTTTTGTATGTTCCTTAGTGGTTATTGCCTTATATTTTGGCATATTTTGTCCTATATTTCAGCACAGTGTGAGGATAATGTTTAAGGTATGGATGGTTTCTAGTGAACTAGATTCTAGGTCTAGGGCTGCCTTAGCAGATTAGGGCGTGGTCTTGGCCTACCTTGTTGGGTTTTACTCACGCCTACACTCACAGAGGAGTGTCGGTGGTCAATAGGACACTGGGGCACTTTTTACTCTCCGTACAAGAGATTTTTTCCCCTAGGTTTATTCTCTTTTTTGTATGTGCCTATGTTACACATTTATGGACACTTATCATGTTGCACACACTTTTGGGTGTGAACAACCCTTACAACCCTAAGGTTGAAGGGTTGTACTTTGTACTTTCATCTTACACTCTTTCAGTCTATTGCATTGGGTGTCGTGCTTCACTCTCCTTACTGTCTACTGCACTATCAGCTGAGCTTCGATCCTCTCAACTTCTCAAATACCTTAGGGATTCCCTCTATGTAAGGAGTCCATGCGATCTTGACAAATTACTTTGAATCATGTATGGTTTGCTTTTAGAGAGAATCATTGTTGTGGCCTTAGGCTTCGGCTTATGTGGGAGCTAGATTATATCCCTTGCACATTGGGTCAAATGCGTCTCATAGCTAGAGTGTGATTCATTATAGGCCATGGGCCCATGTAGGGCTTCAACCATGACATCTAAAAGGTCTTGTGTGTTCTTATCTGATAAGAAGGCGAAGCTTTATCGAGACATCCATTATCTTCTCGATGACTAGAAAAGGTTTGAAGCTATAGAATGCTAACTTGGGGGGCATTTTTGTTCCACTTTCTTTAACTTGTGTGATTGAGAGAGAGACACGTAATCTTTTTCCTTGTATATGACATCTTTCCTATTCTTGTTTGCTTGTTGATAGCACACTTGTTATGCTTAGCCACTCTATTCTTCACCGATAATACCATGCTATCAAAAGGGCCCAAAATTGATTTCCAATGGCACTTCATATAGAGTCTTAGAAGTATGTGTGCTACTTTGCTTAATGCTTCCAGCTCTCCCTTAGTGAGTCCTTTCATTGCTCATCCATGCCGGCTCTTTCCAATAACATACCATTGTAGCAGGCACCCTATTTAGCAATCTGCACTTTGGTGTCACTCATTATCACTCCCTCTTTGTTGATGCTTCACTCTTGGTTTCAAATAGTTTTGAGTGTACTTTGTGCCTTTCTTTGGTGTGAGTCTTATGTAATGATCACGATTATTAATTTTGTTTACATTATCTCCATTGCTCTTGTTTGGCTCATCTTGGAAGTGCAGTGCTCCTTTTCTAGCACATCAGGCATTGCATATTTTTAGACTGTAACCACTCACAAATTCTTTGTGACACTTCTTTTTTTGGTTTTGCACTAATTGAATCATATCTCAGTATATGTTTGTTGCGGTTAATATATCTTCGGTGCAGGAGATGGAGCTTGCTCGTACATTAAGGGAGAACAAAGTTAATTTAAAGTTGTGTCAGGTGACTACAGTTGTCTCGATCTGTTTTCATGTGCTTATTTGCTGCTGGTTGTGGCTGCATGTAACTTTTTGTTGGTTTTCTCAGTACTCATTTGACCTTCTCCTGCAATATCTTCATAATACGGACTTGGCGTTAATGCTTTCCATTGTTAATGAACACATTAACTTACAAGGTATGTTTCATGATTTGATGTCAATCTTTAGAACATGCAGTAAGCATGGAACTCTGAGTTTTTTCATTGCTCTTGTGTAGTTTGCCCAGGACCACCTACGTCATGGCCTGATGAAGAACCAGGTTCCCTTCCTGGAAAACTCCAAGATGCTCGGAATGAAATGAATCAGAAGGAGATCAAATGGGGGGTAAGCTGTATTGTACATCTGTCTATGGAAAGGAGATGCTTTTGCCTCTCAATACTGAAATTGGTATTTCCTTTTGAAAGTTGTAAATCATGCCACAGATTTGGAGAATGATAGTTCTGTATAAGGCCTTTGCTTTAGATAATGCGAATCTTTTCTTAAAATTTCTTAAAAGAATCTTCTATTGCTATTTCGGATAGGAGAGGCCTTGATATTCTGAATCCAATCATTCTAGGGCACTATTGTGAAAACTTATTGCTAGTGGACTCCTGCTATCTGCTGAACTTGGAAGCAGATGATGCACTCCTGCACTGTAGGTATATTATGTTTATCTTTGCGAAAAGGTAAGATTTGGAGCTCTTGGATTCAAGACCTGAGGCCATCATTAAAGCTTGGAAAAGTGTTTGCTAAGTTCTTTTCCAAGCTCCCCTAACCCTTGTTAAGGAGGAGATCAATGGGATAGTCATACATAGGGTCCAAGGTCATGATCTCCTTAGGTCACATGGTTGAATCAAGGTAGGTTTGTCACATTGGACTAACTGCATTATTTTAGTGACTATAAGCTCTCTTTCCCCAAGTAAAAGTTGACAGATGAGCATATTTTGAGAGGAAAGATAAGGGGCAGACATTGAGCAAGTGTTTTGAGAATGGCACCATAGAAATCTCAAGAATTGAGTCGATTGGAGTCTTTACTAGATGTGAGATCCTATATGTAATTCTCTTTCAAGTAGGAAAATATTTAGGGTTGGGCACAATGGTCTGGTTGTGAGCGAAATGTTTGATACAAATGATAAGATAGACAGCTGAGCAACAGAAGGGGTCGGGCTGGAAGCTAAAATGCATCAGTTTAGGTGGTCAGAAAAGTAAACACGACACTTTCGCAATCCCGACGACACAGTTTGGAGAGAAGGAATGATGAAGGAAGCCAAAATGTAACAGGAGTGATGCTGTTGATGAGCAGAAATAGGGAATGGCAGCAGATCTGGCGTGAAAATGCACAATTGTCTGGTTGTGAGGCAAGTGCTTGATATAAACGATAAGGTAGACAGCTAAGTGATAGCAGGAGAGGGGCTGGAAGCTAAAATACATCAGTTTAGGTGGATGGAAAAGCTAACACAATGCTTCACAATCCCAAAGACACACTTTGGAGATGAGGAAGGATGAAAGAAGCCAAATGTAGCAGGAGTGATGCTGTTCATGGGCAGAAACAGGGAACCGCAGCAGATCTGGCATCAGAATGCGAGCAAAAATGGGCAGGGCGGCAATTGGCTATGATGGTGATGATGATGATGGCTGCTAGGAGAGGTTGGAACTTGGAGAGCTAGGACTGATGTGAAACACAAAGGGATGAAGGTGGCAATGACGATGATTTCCTTGTATTGAACTTTTTGATCCAATTGTCCATCATTTCTTTTTGGAATTGTTTTGAGAGCCATAATTTGTGGTGATTTTTGGGTTGCTTAACATGTATGTACTATAGTTGAAAGTACCAAAGACTTCAATATGGTGACATGAGCAACTGTTACAACTTACAGATTATCTTTGAGGTACTATGGATGAAACCAGCCTTCCTTCTTCGAGAGGGTGGTAATAATGTGATTAATCAAAAGTTACAGCAAGCAATTAAAGCACATAGACTGAATGCACAGTTTACCACTTCATCTTGGACAATGGACAGCCTTTTGGCCCCAAAACTGGTGCCCCTTGTGGTATTTCTTTACCTTCTATTGCAAATGGATGGAGTACAATAAGATTCCTTAATCTTCTCCGCTAATCCAAGTGCCTCTTGCTGTCATAAAACCAGTAAGCCTTGAAACCAATTTGCTCCTTATTTTGCTTGGGGTTTGGCCTTCAATTGTGCTTGTTGGGTGGTAAATTTAGCTCCAAGTGTTTGTTGCTTGATGGCCACTTGAATCTCTGGAATTGCTCCAAATTCAATGACTGAAATTCAAGTCTTTAGGCCTTCAATTTCTAAGCACACTCCCCGAGATTAGTGTTAAATCCTAATTTCTACTGTAAATAAGGGTTTATAGTAGAGATTTATCAAAATCTCCACCTTCAATGGTTCAATAGGCCAAAAATTGTTGAGAAAGGATGAGAAATGTTTGGAGGAGTTGAGAGAATGTTATAGAGAGAGAAATTTCAAAGTTTCATCGTGAGGATCTCTTCAAATCAGTCGTTGCCTTGTTCCCAAGAGCATTTGTTGTTGTTGCTTGTTGCATGGGAGCCCAAAATAGATGGTCTACAACCCAAAATGTTGTTGCCAGCTGCCAAATAGCCTTTCTAGGCTATCGCCTACTATTGTAGCCTCTTTGAGGCAAGTCACTAGTTCTCACTAGTTCTTGAAGGGTCTCGTGTTGGTCGGAAATGGTTTGTCAATTGTTGCAATGGCAATGAGAGCCTCCTCCTCTCTCTCTCTCTCTCTCTCTCTCTCTCTCTCTCTCTCTCAACTTGCACAAGGCTGGAATGGTCTCCTCCAAGCCTCCACCACTCTTCTCTCCACTTGTATGGGCAAGTTTTGCCACGTGGTAGCCTACTTAGAAAAATAATCTAACCAGCCAATAATTAAATTGGCTAGGCCAATTTATTAGCTCATTAATCCTAAGCACTCATTAGCTTAGATTCACATAGTTGCCCGAAATGCCATTTCGGGCTCCTCGAAATAGAAACGTTTCAATTTTAAAACGCGTTTTAGGAAAACCATTTTGGAAAAGCAAGTTTTTAACCCAATTTCATGACAAGTGCCTCATTTCATCTCATTTTGTGCAGATTCTACTTGTTTTGGTCTAATCTCCACCCTCTTTCTTTGCTGACGACACTTCGGTAGTTTTTTGCTTCTCCCCTTTCACATTTACTACTATCTACAGCCTTGAAACCTTATATCCTCATCCTTTAGCTGTCCAATTCTTTTCCTTCCCTATCTACACTATTTGCAGCTCTTTTCCCTCAGATTTGCAGCTGTTTTTAGTGTTTTCAACGAGCAACCCCTCTACTCTCTTTGTCCTTCTTTGTCCACGCTAGTTCGAGTCGGCTCTACTTGAGCTATTAGGAAATAGATGTAAATCCCCCCTTGAGTATTAGGCAATGCGCTAGACCCTTGCTTTGTTGAACCTAATTGAGCTCGATCCAAAGTCTCCAAAGTCGGCTCTAACAAAAAGTCTCAAGGTAAAGTTGCAACGATTGAGGATGGTTTGCAAAGTCATTCTCTTCCATCCACCTAGCATCCATTGGTGAATAAGTTTGAAACTTCACCAAATATCTTCAAGAAACTTTACCTTTGATCTTTTGTTCTTTATGTGTCAAAATTTGATTGGATACCAAAATGTGTTCCAGCTCCTCAACCTTTGGCTGAAGTACAACATGCACATCCTTTGGTACATCACCATGAAAAGGCCTCAACAAGCTCATATGAAAGGCATTGTGTATTGTTGAGAAACCAAGTCATTCAGTACATTCTTTCTCCTTCATTTCTATTTTGGTTTCTATTTACAGCCCCAAAAGGTTTTATTTAGATCATTAGTTAGTATTTGGGCGCCACTCGAGAGAGCTAGGGCGCTACTTGCGGGCCGAGAGACTTAAGAGAGTGCCACTTGAGAGAGTTGGGGCACTACTCAAAATAGTCTGTGCTTATAAATACAACACTAACTTCCCTCGCTCTTCATCCTACACATTCATTCCTTTTGACACTCTTATCACTCTCTTCCATATTCTTATTTCCTTTCTTCATCCTCTCCACTGCCTTTCACACCCCACGAGGAGGATATTACGGATCGTGGCTTCTGCATCCTCTCCACCTGGTATTTTGCAACCTACATCATCTAATTTCAGTCGTTCTCACTTGGCATTATCATCAGGCTTGTGTTTGCAACAATTTCAAGCCATCTACAACATGTTACATCTGCTTTATCAGCCTTATGTTAGATACATACGTTTTTATGTTTTCTTTACTTCTGAAGGGTTGCGGCTTGTTCGCAGCCACTTACACGGAGAGATCTTCACCAGATATTCTTGCATTTTCATCTCTAGCTGGTTGCTCAGTGATCACCTTGATAGCAGCCATAATCTTGGAGAGATTTGAACATATCCTTCATCTTTGACAACTCTTGAGGATTGTGTTTCGCTCCCTCTATAGCTGGCTGTTCTTTCCTTCACCATTTAGAATTACCTTCGATATCCTATCAGAGGATTGCTTTTTGCTCCCTTCATTGTGTAGATTCCCGTTAGGTGCTATCGCCTGATTAGATAGGATGGTGTAGTCATCTTCAGAGTTTCGGCTTTGTAGTATAAGCTTGATTCACTTAGCATGATTTAGTGACTCATCATTCATCAGCATCTTCTTCTGTGTTTTCTCTAAGTTTTTTATTCTCTTAGTGTTTGACGTACACTCTTGTGTTCCTCCCCACAAACCCTGCTGTGTCTCTAATGTATTATAAGTATATATCGTTCCGTCACGCTATTTTGACATGAATTTGTCAGGGTGGAGGCATTTTCAGCCTACAATCAACATCGCTAATCCTCTTCAATACCTAGAAGGATCCATAATATCTCATACTTAGCTTTGGATACAACCTCTCTCTACCTTTCATATTTTTTAGCATTGCCTTTTCAAGACAAAGCAACACATAGTTGTAGGCCATCTCGTGGGCGATGTGTTGATGCCCTTTGATCCATGATCCGTGCTCGTTAGGCATTTAAACTGTCATTAAATGTAGTTGTTGCCCTTGGTGCTCTAGGCACTAAGTGACACTAGGGTAAGGGATCATTTTAGGGTTTCCTACGATGGTTAAGCCGTTAGGGTTTTTATTTATTATAAATAGACACTTTGTGCCTCATTAGCACATAAGTGTGGCATTATTCAGTGTGATCGCCTTGAGCGTTGTACTCTCTCTTACTCATTAATACATAGTCTCTCATTTGTGATCAAGTATTGTTGTGTATTGATTAATTCTTTCATTCTTATTTATTTTCCATTGAATTAATTGCACAATTGCTCCACGCATGGGCCAATAGTGGTATTAGAGCAACTTTTCTTCATCGCCATGGCCATCGTTTGCGACCACCTTCCACGCAGCCATTGCCATTGAGTGCTACACGTGGGCTGGTTGCAATTGTCAAATTTCTCTTTAATTTTTGGATAATAATTGGGGTTTTTCGTCATTTGAACTCAATTTCACCCCAAATTCTTTAGAAAATTGGGGTCTTTTTTGAAATTCATCAAATTTCATTAATACAGAGACTCTATTCACCTTGAGGCATGGCATTCAACATCAATGGGTAATAGTTTAATTCAATTCTTTCAAATTCTCTTTAAATTTCGGGTCAAATTTGGGGCTTTTGCCCAATTCCACCACTAAGCACCCAAAATTTGGGGCTTTTGCCTAAATTCATTTTCTTGGTCCTCAACGTGCTTAAAAATCATATTATTTGGCTGGTGGCCCTGATTTTTCTCGACATTGAAGACAAAATTTATTATTTTGGTGTATTATTGGGCGAGTTTTCAGTATATTTTACTGCTGTCCGCATTATTGGAGCACTTTCAGCCATTAATCTTTGATTCCAGCATATTAGTGATTGCCACCTTGATGAGGCAATATTTTATTTCTGAAAATAATCATTTTTTGCATATTTTTCTCTCTCCTCAGCAGGAAAACAACAAGAAAAAATTATTATTCTTCATATTGTTTGACTTCATTGAGGCGAGCAACATCTCTTTTATCAATGGCTTATTATTATTTGGGCATCTATTTTCTCTCTCTTCACCTGGAAAATATTATTTTATTGCAGATTCCACTTATGGCCAACAATAATAGTGATTTGTTGGGCATGCTTGGCACCGATGATAAGCTCGACGACACCAATTACCCGGTGTGGGCTTACATTGGTATCAACTCCCTCTTGCACATTGTGAGGTGGCTCTCATGATGTTGAATTAATTTCCTCTTCCACAACACCTCCCACTCAAGATCAGATTCGATGGGATGGCCGTGATGCCCAAGCGCATGCCCTAATTGCTTTATCCATGAAGAGAGCCATCATTCCATACATTTGATCATGCAAGACATCCAAGGAAGCATGTGATAAGCTTGCATTATTATATCGAGTGCACAATGAAGCGCGGGTTGCTTACCTACGTAAGCAACTTGAAGACGTTCGCATGGAAGAAGGTCATATGGATGCATATCTCACCAACATTAAAGATCTTATTGAGCAATTATTAAGCATTAATGAAGAAGTTTGAGATAATCAGCTTGTTTCCATCACTCTTAATGGTCTACCAAAGTCATATCAAGGTTTTGCTACCACTTTGTGGTTGGTAACTACGGGTAACCAAGTTACCTATAGTTTCAACTAGCTTGTGTCTCTTTTGTTGTAGGAAGAACAAAGTCGACTCAACCACAATGCCATCGTGATGATTGAATAGGCTTTTTCCTCCCATCATCGTAGAAAATCCAAACACAAGGTAGAAAACAAGGTTGTTGGTAAAAAATCAGCAAAATTTCATGCTGGTCATCATTCTTCTTCCACCCCTTCAACATTGAAGATACCCTTCCATGTTGGTCCATCCTCTTCCAATCCTTCCAAGGGTACATTCACCAAACCTAAGAGGTGTAATGATTGCCAAAAGATAGGGCATGGCATCACCGAATGTTATAAGCGCATTGCATTGGAGAAGAAGAAGAAGAAATCCGGTCTTGCTCTTACACATAAGACCCAAACTATTCTTAGTTTAAGGATTATATTTTTTTCATTCAATGTTAGTATAATCATTTTCTTCATGATGCTTGTTTTTCTATTATTGATGCGGCTTCTACTTGGTATTTCAATAGTGGTGCATCTAAGCATATCACCTCTTGCCAAACATTATTTTCATCTCTCTCTAATATACCTAAGGGGGGTATAGTTGTGTGTGCTAACAATGCCTCTTATGTAGTTAAAGGCATTGGGCATGTGTAGGTTGTCTCCATCTTGGGCACTCCTTTGATATTGCATGATGTTCTCTATGTCTTTGGCATAAAAAAGAATCTTATTTCCACTTCAGCCATTGCAACTTCAAGGTTTCGCATCATTTTTGATGGTCCCTAATGTGCGTTATATGATAATCAAGTTTCTTCTTTGATTGTCTTGACAGGCACCCTCACTAAAGGTCTCTATTTTCTTGATACTTACGATCAGAAACTTGCTGAAAATCCTATTGAAAGCGTGTTATCAACAAAGGAATCTTTTCATGATACACATTTGTGGCATTAGAGGCTTGGTCACATGAACTATTGAGCATTGATGAAGCTTCAATCATAGGATTGGTCAAAGATCTTCCAAAAATTCACTTGCCATCAAATCACATTTGTGAAGGTTCTTTACTTGGTAAACTGGATTGATTTTTCTTTCCTAAGGATTCTCATGTTTATTCGCCATTTATTTTGTATCTCCTTCACAGTGATGTTTGTGATCCTATGTGGACCAAATCCATTGGTGGATTTCTATATTTTGTCACATTCATAAATGAAAATCTTGATTCACATGGGTATATGGGCTGAAATCTAAGTCTGAAGTCTTCTCTTGCTTCATGACTTTTATTGCCATGGTGGGAAACCAAAATGGCTTTCGCATTTGGACCCTTTGCACTGACTGGGGGGAGGGGGGTGAATATCTTTCTAAATAGTTTTTAGAGTATCTTGCATCTCGAAGTATTCATCATCAATGCACTGTTCCTTATTCCCCACAACAAGGAGTAGTAGAATGAAAGAATAAGTGAAGATGGTAAGATGCATGTTGAAGAGTAAGAATTTACCTAATTCTTTTTGGTTTGATGCTATTCTATGTGTCGCTTCTGTTTTAAACAAGTCTCCCACAAGAGCTTTATGCACCATCACTCCTTATGTGGCATGGATTGGCTCCAAGCCTTCTCTCCCTCGTATGAGGATTTTCAGATCATTGGTGTATGCTTATGTGCCTCCTTAGAAAAGGCATAAGATGGATGATAAGGCTGTTCGCCGCATATTTATTGGACATAGTAGTAAAAATAAAGGGTACCGTCTTTATCAACCCTCTACAAGCAAGGTTATTGTCAACAGAGTTGTTATATTTGCTGAAAATGCTTCTCACCCCTTGCTAGACTATCAAAAACAGCCTACAATTGATGCTTCAAACATCTTTGACAGCTTACTATTGCTTTTCCATAATGATTCTATGGCTGATCCTTCTTCTCAGCCTTCATTTCCACCATCTACAGAAACATTACAACAATCTATTCAACCCGATTTATAGCCATAACAACATCATGATACCTTGTTTGAAGAGAAGCCCCCTATTCTTGATCAATTGGAGCATAAAAGGGATGAAATTCAGCAGTCTAAAAGAGTCCCTCATTGGTTGCTAGACACTCTTTGGGAGACAACAAGCAACCTCTTCCTTTGGCTTCCTGCACATGAGCCTTTGTCCATAAGGATCAAGGTAATCTTCTTGCATGTGCATTGTTGGCTACAACATACAATGAGGAACCTCTATGTTATAAAAATGCTTTTTCAGATGATCGTTGGGTGGAAGCAATGAAGGTAGAGATTGATATAATCCATTAGAATAACACTTGGGAGCTATGTGACTTGCCTCGCGACAACCGTGTAATAGGTACCAAATGGGTTTATAAAATTAAAAGAAAGTCGGATGGTTCTAGACAGGTATAAAATCTGCATTGTTGCCAAGGGCTATGCCCAACAATAATCGACTTTGAGGAGACTTTTGCTCCTACCTCTTGCGTTACTACCATCAAGAGTATTATTGCTTTTGTTGTCTACTTTCATTGGGAGGTGCATTAGTTGGACATCAAGACAACATTTCTCTATGAATATCTCACTGAAGAGATGTATGTTTCTCAGCCTCCAGGATTTGTAGTTAAAGGCTCATCCTCTGAGCACAAAGTTTGTCATCTCAAGAAGGCATTGTATAGTTTAAAGCAAGCTCCATGGGCTTGGTATGTACGTGTACATTCTCATCTATTGCATCTTGGACTTCCGAATAGCCCTACCAAGGCTACTCCTTACATTCGACATTAGGGATCTGATTTTATTATTCTTGTGCTCTATATTGATGACATCCTTGTCACTGGGATCAATGTTGGTTAAATTGCAGCATTTAAGGTTGATTTACAGCAAATATTTGCCATAACAGATCTTGGTCTATTTTACTATTATTTGGGTATCCAACTTGCCATCATTGAGGGGGGCATCATTATGATACAGTCTACGTATATTGGATAGCTTCTTCAACGCTTTCAGTTTGAGGATTGCAAGGCTGTGTATACTCCCTTGGAGGTTGGTTTCAGATTCACTTTTGATGATGGTAGATGATTCTTTGATACTACTTTATATTAGCAACCTGTTGGATTCTTGATTAATCTATGTCAAACGAGGCCCGATCTTCAGTTTGCTGTCTGCCAGTTGAGCAAATATATGCACAACCCTTTAGTGCTTCATTGGTAGGTATTGAAGCGTCTTTTGATATCTTAAAGGCACCTAGAATCTTGGCCTTCTCTATAAGGCTGATTTTTCACTCTCTTTGCATGGATGTTTTGACTGTTATTGGGCTGGATATTTAGATTCTCATGTCTCTCATAGTTGCAACTGCTTCTTCTTGGGAACATCTCTTGTTTCTTGGTTCAATAAGAAACAAACTATAGTTGTTACTTTTAGTTGTGAATAGATTATGGAGCAACATTCACAGCCATAGTGGAGTGTGTTTAGCTCTGTTACTTGCCGATCTTCATGTGCATTAGATGGCTTTGACACTTATCTACACAGATAGAATGCTTTGGCCATTGGCAGACGCCAATGTTCCATGCTTGTACAAAGCATATGGAAGTTCATTATCATTATGTTCCTGAGTGGATGCTAGTTGGAGAAATAGAGTTGTCTTGCATACCCATTGAAGACAACTTGGTAGATCTTTTCATGAAGGCTCTTTCTTGATCAAAGTTCCAAGCTTTTCGGCAAGCCTTGAACTTGATTCCATTTGTTCCATGATTTGTCATGCTCTGTATTGTCATAGGTTGCTATATCTACTTGGATGAACTTGTGTAGCCAAGACCCTATATTTCTTTTTACTCTCTAGGATTTTGTCATTTTTTATAGATTACTCTGCCCATTTCATGGAGAGGGTTTTGCAGGCCATCTCGTGGGCTAAGTGTTGATGCCGTTTGATCCATGATTCGGTCTCCTTAGGCATTTAAAGTGTCATTAAATATAGTTGTTGCCCCTAGTGTCATGGGCACTAAGTGATGCTAGGGTTAGGGATTATTTTAGGGTTTTCTATGACAGTTAAGCTATTTGGGTTTTTATGTATTATAAATAGACACTTTGTACCTCATTAGCATGTAAGTATGACATTATTTAGTGTGATTGCCTTGAGCGTTGTATTCTCTCTCACTTCTTAATACACAGTTTCTCATTCATGATCGAGTATTGTTGTGTATTGATTAATTCTTTCATTCTCATTCATTTTCCATTAAATTAATTGCACAATCGCTCCACTCATGGGCGAACTATAGTCACTCTTTGCAAACTGCAAAGCACGCCTATGGTGATCAACTGTTTTCTTTTGCTTCTCTTGAGACCTTTGAAGAGCATACTTAACCTTTGCATAGGTTGCATCCATGTCTTCCACATAATGATCAACCTAAAAAATCTTGTTCTTTGTGTGCAAAATAGGGGGCATTTTCTTGCCACCCTTCACAACTTCAAATGGAGCTTTGCTAGTGAAACTATGCACTATATTATTGTATGCAAATTTTACCAAAGGCAAATACTACTCCCATTGTGACTTATACTAAAAAACATAGCATCCGTAGAGATCAAGCATTGTAGAATTTGCCTCTTTTGATTGACCATCTATTTGTGGATGGAAGGATGAAGAAAATTTCAGTGTGGTACCTCTGTTTTTGAATAGCCTCTTCCAAAACAAACTAGCCATTTGAAGGTCTTTTGTCAGAGTACAATGAATGTGGAAGTGTATAACTGGGTTGAAAGAAAATGAACACGAGAGAAGAGGGAGAGAGCAAAAAGATAGTGGAATGCAAAAATCTGCTGTGGATGAATGCTGAAATGAAGAAGGCAGATGTTTACACAGGTTGTTAAATGTATCTTTGCGAGCTAATCTCTCTCTCTCCACTTGAAAACAAAGCGAATGATGACTAGAGTAGGCAAAGCAATAAATAGGTCAAAAATTGCACACGAAATAATCATGTCGGCCACTTAAAAAGTGGTTGAGTGCTGCCCAAAAAGCAACTGCTGAATAAAATCATGCATAAATGTTGCACAATATATGTGACTGACATGTGGCATCTTGCAGAGCCTGTCTAGCTTGCTTGACTGCCCAAAAATGCTAGAAATGACCTATAGACTGCATATAACTGTTTGAGCTGAAAATAGGTGTTGGGTGTAAAGTCCCTTCGGATGTAAAGTCCCTTAATCTCGGCGTGTATAAACTTATACGGATATGAACACACCCTTCTCTGTACCCTAACATATAAATACATTTTATTTCTTTGTGTACCATCACTTACTAATGATACACTCATCTTGGGATTCTCTCACTCTCACACTCAACATTGTTTCTACTCCATTTCTGTCTCACACTTCATTGCGCACTTACCTCAACAAACTGGTATCAGAGCTGTGGCAAGAGTGTGCGCGCTTTGCGAGGACATTGCGAGTTAGTTCAGCATTGTGCGCGTGTGAAGAAGGAATTTGATCATTCATCTTTCAGCAAGTTGATGGGCCGGAAGTTTTTGTCTTGACTAGGCGATTGGTCGGGTTGGTCAGTCGTATCTTTTCAGGCTAGTGTGGCCAGTGGGTCAGCTAGCAATAGGTCGTTTTTGACCTGGATAGGTAAGGCATGAAGTAGTCGACGGTGTGAGCAAGCGACGATCTGGTCAGGACAGGTGTGAGTAGGCAACGACCTGGTGTTGGAGGCAAGTCAATGCCGTCACAATCAGACAGTCTTTTTTGTCATTAAAAAAATAATAATTTATGCAATATAGTTTCCCTTCTCACTGATAGGGGTTTGCACACATAAGCACAGTTTTTAGATTTGTGCATATTTATGCCCAAAAATTTGGGGGTTTTCCTAGTTTTGCTTTGCAAACTTTGCTTGTTTTATGCTCTTGGGAACACATATTAATGGAATTGGGGCAGATTGGTCGGTGAAATTTTGGGGCTTTTGCTGAAATTTGTGAATTTTGGCAAAATTGATGTGTGAAATGCACATTGGGGACATTGCTGAAGAATCTTGGTGCTATAAGCAGTGAAATTCGAGTTTATTATCTCTTACTTGTGAGATTTTGAAGAAATTGCAGAGAATTTTGGTGTTTTTGTGTATTAGATGTGCTTTTGGGCACATATGTATGTAGTACACATGTATGACAACTCCCATTGAGTTGATGTATTGCTAAATATTCATGGTGCAGCAGTCTTAGCGATTATTTGCAGATTTGGGATTGTTGCAAATGTATTTTTGGTGATATTGCTAAAGTGGGAGTCACCTTGCAATAGTGTATGCATGGATTATATGCTGAAATATTAATTTTTATTGTCGAAAGTCATCCTTTCTAGTGCTGTATATGAATTTGGATCAAATCTTGCTCTTATCTCCTAATATTTTGGGCTGAAATTAGTTGAATATTCAGCCTAATATTGTTATAAAATACAACATTGGTACTTGGCACTTTGCTGAACAATGGACACTAATCCTTCTAGCAGCAGTGATACTAAATCCCTTTTTGAAATCAAGAGGTTTCATGGCACTAGCTTTGATTCGTGGAAGGACAGGATGCAAGGCATTTTGTTTCTCAAGGATTGTGATGCTGCTCTCTTGGAAATTAAGCCTGTAGCTATGACATATGAGGAGTGGGCTAGGCTCAACAAGGCGGCCATTGCATACATTTTAAATGGTTGTATTTGATGATGTACTTACATGCATTAAGCATCTTGATACGACTTATGCCATATGGAAAAAGTTGATGGACACTTATGAAACTCTAGTAAATCAAGTGTATCTCATGTGTAAGCTTGTGAACATGGAGTTGGACAAGTCTAAGCTAGCATCGAGGCATTTGAGTGCTTTCATGGGGATTTTGAGTCAGTTGTTGCAGGAGTATGGTTTGCAGCTCTTCAATGATAAATTGAAGGCTATTTTCTTGTTGATGACTTTGCTTGATAGTTGGGAGTCTTTGGTTGTTTCACTAAGCTACAGCCCTACTTTAATCTTTGATGGTGTTAGGGCCTCGATTCTCAATGAGAAGATCAGAAGAAAGTCCAATGGAGAAAGTAGTGGTTCAGCCTATCATCTTTGAGACAAGTCAAAAAAGAGGGGTGATACAGTAAATAAAGGCAAAAACAAGAGTAATAGCAAGGGCAAACATTAGGATGCTACTTGTTATTAGTGTGGGGATAAAGGGCATAAAAAGCCTGATTGTCGGTATTACAGGAAAGAGCAAGAAAGAAAGAAACAACAAGGATAGAAAAAGAAGGATGATAAGAAAGATGATGACAACTCTCCGTCAAAAGAAGTTGCAAAGGCAAATGTTGCATATATTGTGGTCATTGAAGAGCTCTCTGACATTGGAGAGATACTTGGTGCAGTCTCATGCAATGATGTAGATGTTATGGTAGTAGCAGGTGATATGCACATCACCAAAAAGAAGGTGATTGATGCCTTACTTTCAGCTCATGATGGGCTATCCCAATCATGGATAGTGGACAACAATGCCTCTTATCATGTTACTCCCTCTTTGGAGTCATTTTGAGAATACATTGTAGGTTGCCTAGGCAAGGTTTACTTGGGCAATAATTATGCATGTGAGATAGAGGGTGTAGGTACCATTCACTTGGCCCTTGAAAATGGTCAAGAGCTGATTTACAAGACGTTAGATATGTGAATCTGGCATAAAGAAAAGTCTATTGTCAGTTGGGTAGGTTGATGCAAGAGGATATTTTACTATCTTTGTTGGCGGATCTTGGAAGCTTCGCAAGGGCTCTATGCTGATTGTTAAAGGCAGCAAAAAGGAGACTTTGTACTATTTATATTGTAAAGCATTACCTGGCAAGTTTTTAGCTGTGGCTGAAGCTAATTCATAGATGGAACTTTGGTACAAAAGAGTCAGCCATATGAGCTAGAAAGGCCTTTAGGTTCTTTCCTCCTTAGGGAGTTTTGATATAAAAGGCTTTGATCTCGACTTTTGTAATGATTGTATATATGGAAAACATGTGAAGTCTTCTTATTACTTTGGTGTCATTAAAAAGTCCAATGCTCTTGATTTAGAATACTCTAATGTGTGTACTATGCCTGTTAATTCACATGGGGTGCACAGTACTTTGACACTTTTATTGATTATTTCAGTAGAAAGTCATGGGTGTGTGTATTAAAGAGCAAAACGGAAGTGTTGAATGCCTTTAAAAGATTTCATGCTTTTGTTACCATACAGAAAGGGCTTAATTTAAAAGCTATAAGAACGGATAATGGGGGCGAGTATGTTTCTAATGAGTTTAAAAAGTCTTGTGAGATGCATGGCATTAAGAGGGAGTGGATAGCTCCTTACAATACTGTATCAAATGGCATGGCTGAAAGATATAACTGCACACTTTGTGAGAGAGTCAGATGCATGCTGTCCACAACTAATCTCCCGTAGTAGATTTGGGGAGAGGCTCTTAAAATTGCATTTCATGTATGCAATCGCTTTTCCAATCGTGCATTGGAAAATGACATTCTTGAAGAGGTTTGGTCTGGCAAACCTGCTTCATATAACCATTTGCGTATCTTTGGTTGGGATGCTTTTATGCATGTTCCTATAAATCAGAGGACTAAACTAGACATGAAATCCATTAAAGACATCTTCATGGGATATGGAGATGAGGAAGAGATGGGTTGTAGAGTTTGGCTTTCTTAGGACATGAAGATAGTACGCAGCCAAGACGTAGTATTTAATGAGGCAAAATTGCTGAAAAATGCTACACATGGTGACCTCTAACAAAAAGAAGGTCAAATTTCAGCATGAATAGCCAGCCATTCAACAATCGTTAGTTGAAGATTTTGTCCCTTTTGATGTTGAAAATGAGTAGCAATCTATTATGCTATAGCTAGAAGATAATGGACCGCAAATAGATGCACATGAATAGGACAACAAGAAGAACATACTGAAAATAGGCTACAACAGTAAGAAAATGTTGAAAATCAGTCACTAGGTGATGGTGTGCATATACTTGAGGATGTAGGCCCATTGCCTAACAATGTAGATCATTGGTTAAGAAGGTTTATACGTATCAGAAGGCAGCCACAAAGGTTTCAGCCATCTCTGGATTGCATTTTATTGATTGATGAAGGTGAGCCTCTGACATTTAGAGAGGCACAGCCATGTGAAAACAAGAGAAAGTGGGAGCTTGCTACGTAGGAAGAGATGAAGGCTTTGTATGTGAATAACACATGGGAGGATTGTACCTTTGCCCAAGGATAGGAAGGCTATCCCTAATAAATGGGTTTACAAGGTGAAATGTATTGATGGGAAGCCCAAGTACAAGGCACGTTTGGTTGCTAAGGGCTATACACAAAAGAAAGGCATAGACCTCCAGGAGGTTTTTTCACCAGTGGTGAATATGACTACGCTTCGTGTTTTGTTTGCTCTCACTACATCCTTGGATTTAGAGTTGGTTCAGATGGATGTGAAGACTGCTTTTCTTCATGGTATTGTGGATGAAGAGCTGTACATGAAACAATGGAAGGTTTTGCTCTTCTAGGAAAAGAGCATTTAGTTCGTAAGTTGAAATGCAGCTTATGTGGCTGAAACAAGCCCCTAGATGGTGGTATAAAAAGTTTGATACCTTTATGCTCAGCCATGTATTTAAACGTAGTCATGTTGATCACTTCTTACGCACTAAAAAGGCTAATGATGGAAGCCTTATTGTGTTGGTCTTATATGTGGATGACATGCTGATTGCAGGAAAGTATATGAGTACTTTAAATGCTCTTAAAAGGCAGCTGAGTTCAGCCTTCTCAATGAAAGATTTGGAGGCAGCTCAACACATTTTGGGCATGCACATTAAAAGAGATAGAGGACAGTACTCGTTTTTTCTCTCACAGGACAAGTACATCAACAAAGTACTAGATATATTTAATATGGTTGATGCTAAGCCTTTTGGTGTGCCTTTACCGCCACATACAAAGCTTAGCAAAGTTGATTGCCCAAAGGATGATGCAACTGCTAGTGCTATGAAGGGCACACCTTATGCTTCAGCTTGTGGCTCTTTGATGTATGCCATGGTTGCAACTCGCCTTGACGTTGCTCATGCAGTGGGAGTTATTAGTAGATTTATGTCTAACCCTAGCAAGCCACACTATGAAGTAGTGAAATGTATCTTTAGATACTTAAAAGGTACACAGGAAAAGTGTATATGCCATGGAAAGGGTACAGTAGATGTGCAGGGATTTTGTGATTCGGATATGGCAGGTGATCTTGACACTAGAAAGTGTACCAATGGGTATGTCTTTACTTTGGCTGGTGGGGCTATTTTTTGGTCTTTAAGGTTGCAAAAAATTGTGGCACTGAGTACTACAAAGGTTGAATATATCTTAGCCACAGAAGCTTCTAAGGAAGCTATTTGGCTTGGTTGTTTGGTCAAGGATTTTGGTCTCTCTTCATATATTCCAATGTTTGGTTGTGATAGCTAGAGTGCCGTATGTCTGGCTAAGAATACCATGTTTCATGCATCTACCAAACACATAGATGTTCGGTACCACTTTATTCGACCGGTCTTGGATGATGGTCTTGTCACATTAACTAAGGTCACAACCCAAGATAACTCTGCAAATGTTCACATTAAGGGTCTTGCAAAGGCTCAGCATGAGCATTGCATCCGATTAGTGGGAGTTGGCTAGCTTAAAGGTGCCATTTAGACCCTTTAAGTGGGACGTTGTTGGGTGTAAAGTCTCTTCGGGTGTAAAGTCCCTCAATCTCCATGTGTATAAACTTATACTGGTGTGAGCATACCCTTATTTGTACCCTAATATATAAGTACATTTCATTTCTTTGTGTACCGTCACTTGGGGGTACACTCATCTTGGGATTCTCTCACTCTCACACTCAATACTGTTCTTGCTCCATTTCTGTCTCACACTTCATTGCGCACTCACCTCAACAATAGGAAATGCGTAATTGTGCCCAAGAGTACGAATTGTACAACAATAAATTGGCAATGCCTATTCAAGGGATGAATAAATCTCTAACGTCTTGATCACTGGTGATCTACTTTGGCATGCCATGATACTAAAGTCTTGAACACATGTTGCAAAAATAAGCATGCCATATGATCAACATTTATCTTCTTTCTCACTAGAATGAAATGGGCTTGCTTACTGAACTTGCAAAAGTAATGGTCCATATCCCATCATTCCCAATAGGTATCCTAGGAAACTCCTAGAGATAAAGCCTATAGCAATGCTCTGCCAAGGTCTATCAGGAATAGGCAAGGGCCACTATAAACCTGGCATGTTTTACCAATCATTCTTTAGTTTTTGAAATATGATGCATGCTTTGAGAAACTGCTTAACATTGTCTCTCAAAGAAGTTCAATAAAAGAAACGCTTCACCTCTTTGATTGTAGCATTAATACCTCCATGCCATGTGTAAGTAGAAGCATGACTCTCAGTGATCACCTTAGGCCTCAATTGCTTTGTGACATATAGCTGTCCACTGCATCATTGGTAAACCATCTGTAAGCACAAAGTGCTTATGCCTTTGGCCATTGCAAAGCTAAGCATATATTTGCAAAATTCGAATTAGTAGCATACTAATTTTTTATAGTGTCTAATTTAGTGTGATATACCATAGTGACAGTCGTAATTTGAGGCTTATGTGACAATGCATGAATCCCTACATTTTTTTAACCATCTATATGCACAGTTTGAAAGTGAAACATAGATAAGAAGCTAGTCCATCTCATGTGCTTCTTAGACAAATAGTCTGAGTTAAAAAGTAGGGCAAATTGCAATGTTCGATGGTCCATTTGCACTGTGATATCAACCCTTAAGAGATAGTGTTTCCATATTAAAATTGCATGAATTAGAACAAGCAATCCTTTCTCATGAACTTGCAAATTCCTCTCTACACCATGGAGAACATGACTCTCATATGCCACAACTCGCCCATCTTGCATTAAAATAGTCCCCCCTGAGATTCCCACATCCATTACACTGAATAACAAGTGACTTTCTTAGATTAGGCAACACTAGCATAGGATCTGAAGTCATTTTTTCTTTTAGCTTCTCAAATGCTGAAATTTCCACTACTATCCACTTGAAAGGCACATTCTTCTTTTGCAAAATATACAATGGAGATGCAATTTTAGCAAAGCTGCACACATACTTTCCAAAATAGAAACATAGACCCAAGAAATTGTGGATCTCATGCACATTCTTCAAAGGTGAGTGTAAGTGTATTTCTTCAAGCTTTGTAGAATCCATATGAATGCCATTGACCAACAAAGTGTGCCCCAAAAAGTTGATCTCATGCAAAGAAACCTACTTTTGTTATCATTTATAACCGGAATGTATTTTAGTAACTCATTGAACCAATGTCGGAATGTTGTCTAAGCTCTGTCTCATTCTTTGAATAGACAATCATGTCATCAAAGAATATGCCCACAAATCCCTTATGTGGCATAAACATGCGATCCATCATCAGCTTAAATGTGGTAGGAACATTTAAAAGTCCAAAAGGCATGACAACTCATACAACCTAAAAGATGTCATGAAAGCTGTTTATCTAATGCAAATTTGATGATACCTACTTTTCTAATCAATATGGTTGAATATGGCTTTCCCTTGCAATCTATGCATAACGTCATCGATTCGAGGGATTGGAAATCGATTCTTTATCATGTTTTTATTCAAAGCACGATGGTCAATGCACATACGCCATGATCCATCCTTTTTCTACACCAAAAGCACTAGAGAATAAAAGGGAGATGAGCTGGGCTGAATCGTTTCTTTTTCAAAGAGCTCATTTACTTGACTCATTATGTCCTTTGGGCTGCAGTTATCCTATTAGGTGGCTTATTAGGAGGGCTACTTTTGAGGATAAGATGTATGCCACGATTGTTCGTCTTTTAGGTGATGGTGCCTCGGAAGTGACTGAGAAAAACAATTAGCATACATTTTCAGATATGACATGCGATCCTTTTCTAAGTTAGACATGTTTCCAACACTTTCATTATCAACCTTATTCTTATTGATAAAGACCAAGTATGCTGAATTTTTTGAACTAGGAAAAAGACGTATAAGCATATCTAATATCATGCTAATATCTATGTCAAAAGATCCACGTCCAAATTCACGTATATTTGTCAAAAAAAGAGCATAAATACATATATAAGTGCACTGCATCAAAATTTTCATAGAGAGGCGATTTTTTATTGCTTTAGAAATGGTAGTAGTTGATACAATAAGGAAAGATTCTCCTTTAAATTTTACATTAAAAGTATGGGCCTTGCCCTTATGCTAGATATTGATCACTTTAGCACGTGAATTAGTTGCTATATGCACATGATGGCACCAAGACATACCAAGCAAGTCCTCACAACTCTCAAGTGGTGCAACGAAAAACTCTTTGCTGTCCACATATCCCTGAATGTGCAAGTCAAGCTTCCCAATGAGTGATGTGATAGGCTTTGCATGGCTTTTGCATGCCATACCAATTTTTTTAATGGGTCCATCTCATTCTCTTTGATGCTTGGGACAGTCCTTAGTCATTTGTCCCTCTTACTCACAAACAAAGCATTTATTTGCAGCCCTTAATTCCCTACGTTATACAATTGTTTTTCAGCTCTTTCTTGCTTTTTAGGTCTCTTTTTAGCCTGATTTTCATATCTGCCCCTTTTCTTAGCCCTTAAACTTCTTATTTAGTTTTACATCCATGCCTTGGACTTTCGATCATCATGGCAGCAACTAGAGATGATGAGGAATGAGTGGAAAATAGCAGAACAAAGCTGGCAGCCACATGATGATGGAGTACTACAAAATAAAGGATGGAGCAAGTGGTTGGGCAGCCTTTTGTTTATAATGTGGATCCTCCTAGACTTCGGGTGTTTGCTTGTGGGATGTAGAAACTTTGGTAATTGTTGAGTTTTGGGACTGTTTTGATGAGATAATGAAGGTTTAATGAGAAATGCTCATTTTTAGCTTAATACCTTCTCATGCCAAAAATTGGAACAAGAAAGGGACTAAAAGTGTAGCTCACCTTATTTTTACCTTGTGATTTCCCATCCCAAAGTAACCAAGGCATTGGTCAATGGGTGCACATCGGTTGTCCAAGAACGTGCCAAGACTACAGAGGTGATAATTATCTTATCTTGGAAGTCTAAAAGTCCACCCCAAAGAGGCCAAGACATTGGACAAAGGATGTTCGTTAGCTGCCCAATGACCCACCAAGATCTACAGAGGTGATGTTTAACACGATGGAGCATTGTCGTCCAAATCAAGACCATATCCCCTCAATATAACCTCCATTGAGGGAGTAGCTTGAGAAAGTAGGAGAGGGTCTTGAGATGGAGTGGTTTGAGCCATTGTGATCAGCATGTGACATATAATGTAACCAAAGACAAACCAAGCAATCCATTAAGGGAGTAGCTTGAGAAAGCAGGAGAGGGTCTTGAGATGGAGTGGTTTGAGCCATTGTGATCAGCATGTGACGTATAATATAACCAAAGACAAACCAAGCAATCCACAATAACCTCATGTACTTTAGAAGAGCACTGTCTTTGATATCATGTGGGGATATGTTAGGACTCACAAAAAGAAAACACAAAGTGTACGACCACAACTAAAACACAATGAACTCAAATACTAACTCAAAACATAAAAATGCAAATATGAAGTTCATGAATAAATAAATATTGAATGTAAATGAGTGAATGTACATAACGATCAAGTCCTGGGTGCAATAAGTCCTTGCAAAGGTTGACGAAGAAAAGTGTTGAAAATGCAAAAACAACTTGTTGCAGATGCAAACACAGATGCCAAAAAGTGCTCTAGATGACAAACAACATCAAGGCAACCTATAGGGATGAAAGAGCAGCAGTCCAGTAGGTCCCAATGATCAAGGAAGCACCTCAAGGTATTAGAACAAGGGTTGCAGTAGTGTAATAGAGGGCTGGAGTGATGGTGACAGTAAGTCGGAACCAATTTAATACATTTGTGGGCACCCTTCGGATGATCATGGCAGCAGTTGGAGATGATGAGGAATGAATGGGAAGTAGCGAAAGGAGGAGCTGGCAGCCACATGATGATGATCTAGGGATAACTTGCAAAACAAGGCTCCTATTTATAGATGTGGATCCTCCCTAACTTTGGGTGTTTGCTTATGGGATGTTGATGATTTGGTAATTTTTGAGTTTTGGGGCTGTTTTAATGAGCTTATTAAGGTTCAATGAGAAATGCTCCCTTTTTAGCTTAATAGATTACATGGTTTTCTCCATGCTTAGCATGGACTGATCCATACGGTACAATTCGTACGATACTCCCTCTTGTTTTGGATTGTACCTATCATTGAGCAAGCATCTCAAATGATGACCATTGTTTTGAATCACCAATTCGTAGGAGTTCACAACATATGCTATTGAAATGCTTTGACACAAGGTTTTTCTTTAGCTTCTTTGTGTTGAGCCAATCAAGAGAATGTAAAGGTGCCTTGAGACAATTATTCCTTAGTGGTGAGTTTACCTCATTGGCATTGGCAAACACATCTATAAGTATACTATACTCTCTCTCTCTCTCTCTCTCTCTCTCTCTCATTTCTCACACCCTCTTTGTTATATCCTGGGATGTTGGGATGGCAGCTAGTAGCATTGGTCATAGTGGTTATGAAGTGACTTAGTGCGAATGCACTAAGAACACTTGAATGTTAGGGTAGTCAAGTCCTATAAATAGGACTCAAGGCCTTATTGTGCACATTCTTTGTGTGATCACCACTCTTGGACTCTTGGCCCGTTGGTAGATGCATTTGTACATCGGGATGATGTGGGTTGGTGGTGTGGGATGCCAACCCTTGGGATGCGATTGTGATCTAGAGTGTTGCTAGCTCCTAGGGTCAGGGGTGAATTTGTTTGGCTCTACGGTTGGGAGGTCAGTTTGATATCTAGTTCCTTTTATGGACCCTTGAGCTTGGGAGCTAGCAGCACTCTAGGTCATGATAGCATCCCAAGGGTTGGCATCCCATATCACTAGCCCATACCATCTTGGTGTAAGGATGCGTCGGCTAATGGGCCAAGAGTCCAAGATTGGTGACTACACAACGAATGTACATAATAGGGCCTTGAGCCCTATTTATAGGACTCGATTGCCCTAACCCTAAAGTGTCCTTGATGTATTTGCACTAAGTCACATTGTGACCACAGTGACTAATGCTACTAGCACCCATCCGAATGTCCAGGGACATAACATTTTCCCCCTTATGGATGATTGTTATCCTCAGCAATATCCTTGAGGACAAAGTGAGAAAAACGACTCTTCAATGAGCGTATCAACTCCCAAATAGCCTTCGTCTACGGGTGATTTTTCCACTTCAGCAAATACTCCAGGTAAACGGTCTGCAAGATCATTTAGTCCTAAGATCAAAAACCAATTCAGGTTCGAGTGGGGACATAGTGAGCAGTATTGTTAAGTTGCGGGACTTCCTCAATCGGAACAATTTCTCACCTTGTCCAAGTTCTTCTTTCAAACAACTTATGTGGAACATAGGGTAAACTTGGATTTTCAAAGGTAAGTCTAACTCATGGGATATGCTTCTTATCTTCTTGGTAATTTGGAAAGGACTGCAATATCTTAAAGAGAACTTATAGCACTTGCCGGTAGTTATTGTATTGGAGTCCTTTGGGACTTTAGGTAAACCAACATACCTTCTTGGAGTACCCTAGGAGTACGATGTTGGTTAGCATAAAATGTGGCATGACCTTGGGCCGTTTTAATGCTTTCTTTTGCAATTGTTAACATTTTGTACGTATTGTGCGGAAAGTCAACTATAGATTGTATTTTTACCTCCTAAGCTTTGTGGGCAATCCGTGGTTTTGGTTCATAACCATAGGTATACATAAATGGGCTATAACCAATAGCCGAATGCTTAGCACTGCCACAAGCAAACTCAATCTGAGGAGATAATGCTCCCAATCAGATTGTCTACGAAGACATATGCACAAATCATATCCTCCATGGTTTTATTCATTCGTTGGGTTTGCCTGTTGGTTTTAGGATGTTCCGAGGACGACATGGACAATCGAGTTTCTAGTTTTTGGAAGATCATTTGCCAAAATTGGCTAGTGAACTTAGGATCACGGTCATTGACTATTTGTTCAGGCAAATCATAAAGTCTATAAAGGTGTTTGACAAAGAGACCATCCAACTCATGGTTTTTCACGGTTATCTTTGTATGAGTGAATCAAGTCATTTTCGTCAATCAGTTGACTGCAACCCAGATTGTGTTATGACATCGTTTTGTATAGGGCGAGCTTACTACAAAATCTTTAGAAATGCTATTCCGTTTCCTATCAGGGATTTGTAAAGGATGCAATATTTCCACTTGTTTGTGCCGTTAAATTTTGTTAAGCTGACAGAATAATAGGTGACAAAGGCCAAAGTTCGATGTATACCATGGTGTCCAACGCTCGGCACATTGTGACACTTTTAAAAATTTCTTGTGGATATTCTGATCATTGGATATATACACTTTTGCTTTGTCTTAAAAGTAATCCATTTTGAATGAAATACTTTTTTGCCATTTTCTCTTGGTAGCTAGCCTTCGAGCATGTGGATTGCCTAAACTTCTTGGGCTACTAGGTCCCTCTTGAACTAGTTGCCAAATCTTACCAAAGTGAATATTGTTTTGGCAACGCTCTTTGGGAGAAAGATAAAAATCAATCAAAATTTTGGAGAAGGACAAGATATTGACTTTACGAATTTGACTAAGAGCGTCAACAACCATATTGGTTGCGTCCTTCCTATAGCAAATTTTAAAGTTAAACTCTTGTAGAAGGTCTGTTCATCTCGCCTTGCAGCCATGGAGAATGGGTTGATCACATAGATATTTCAATGAGTGATAGTCTGTCCAAATAATAAACTATGTACCATATAAATAATGACGCCATACTTCAAGCACATGGGTGACCACAAGCAATTTCTTCTCTTGGGTGGTATAGTGTATTTGGACATCCACGAGCGTATGACTCTTGAATGTGACGGGTCAACCATCCTAATAAAGAATAGTACCTAAAGTATAACCATTGGCATTTGTGTAAACCTCAAAAGGTTTATTTAGATCGTGAATCTACAACATTGGTGCAATGGTAACAGGCCATTACAATGTTTAAAAACATCGATTGAGCTCACTAGTCCAAACAACTGGTAGATTAATGTACTTCTTGTTGCTTTGGATACCCTTAAGCAAACACGTTAAGTATTCAACAATTTGAGCATAGTCCTTTATGAATTTCTAAAAAAACCCCATTAAACCTTAAAAATATTGAAGTTGCCTAGCTATCTTGTCCTCCTCTTTGGGCTAAACCTGTAAGGTTGCCGATAGACAAGATGGCTATTGGGCAAGGTTTCAATCCTATGGTTTAAGGTTCCACGAGACGGCAAAAGTCTGTCAGGTAATTGGGACAGAAAGACATCAATATACTCATGTAATATTGGATCTAAATACTCACTTATATTTGAATGCATATTAAGATTGTAATTAAAAGAAATTGAATTAGATTGATAATTGGTTTATCGAACTTTTTTATCAAAACAAATATAAGTAGTAACACATGGATTGGAAAAACGTTGAGTAAACTCCATCGTTGAAATGATATGTACATTATTATCTATGATCTCAGAAGTAAATACTTCTCGATTACATGGAAATGACCATCAAGCTTAAAAGAGAATACATGATTTTTATAATTTACATACGATGAGTATTTTTAAAAAAACCATGGCATGCAAAGAATAACATCCAAATAGTCTAGGCTCATAAGTCGAAAATTCATGGTTTGATGGTATAGTTGGATTGAAAGATGCAAGTCTGGTACTAGTTGATCCCAATGATTCACCATAGGACCCTCTGCATATCAAACACGATAAAATCAATTAGTCGGTATTGTGTGGAGTCGCAGACTTTGCATCAAGCGAGAATAAATAAAATTATAAGTAGAACTATCATCAAATAAACTTGTAATGTCTTGGCCATTTATACACCCAATGACCTTTAAAAGATCATGTGGGCCAAAAGTAGTTTTATTATGGAACTATTGTTGCTATGGCTAGCATCAACAAAACATTCTTTGAATACAATTTCAGAAGAAATACTTGGAGCCCCAAGAGTATTTATTGAAGTCTTGAACGTAGACTTTGTCTTTTTGTTTTGGGGATACTCGTGATCACTACGAAAATGACTTGTGTGATGGCAACCAAAGTGTTATAATTTTTTTTTGCATAGTTGTAGATGTCCTTGAGTGAATGAAGGGGATTGGGGAGCACCTCATTCTAGTAGTTCGTTGACAGCAATCCGAAAAGGTATTTCATAGAGAGTAGCACTTGAGGATTATCCAAGGGCTTTGTTTTATGCAATAAGCCTTTAAATTCTCGCGAGTATGTATCTAAGCTTTTCTTTTCCATATCAAGCCCAAATAAGTTTTAGAAATTTTCAATCTGATCATTGATTACAAAGCGTTTTTGAAAAACGAATTGAAAATCAACCCAAGTTGTTGGCTTAGGGTATATGCTTGCCTACCAAGTATACGCCTTCCCCTATAGCATAATTTGTATCTGCTCATTTTGTTGAGCGTCATCGAACTGATATAAATTAAAATATACCGTCCATTTGGCTAGCCATGAATCGATGTTCGTCTCGTCACATCTGTTCACCTTTCCTTTAAAGGGATAATGTTGAAATTGAAGAGGCAATGTTCTCATGGCTGTAGGCACAAAAGGAAAATGGGAACTGTGAAGCTCAGCCAATTGCCGTTGCATTTCCTTGAGCTTGGAGGATTGCCACAATGGATGAATCTATTTTGGATTTGAAGAAAGAAGAGGCTTTGGGGTATTGCCCATGGGTGTGTTCAAGGTATGGGGGAGAAGTAGTCATCCTCCATGTATTGAAGTTTAGTAGAAGCGAGCGCATATAAGGGAGATTCACCATATGAAGACATGGTATCAACATGATGAGAGGTTTTGAGAGAGAGAGAGAGAGAGAGAGAGAGAGAGAGAGAGGTGACGATTTGAAGCTCAAGGATTGGAAGAGAGAAGAGTAGAAGAAGAAACAATTTGCATTTAATGCAAAGCTAGATCCGTTTTTAAATTAAAAAAAAAGAAATTAAAAGGGTAGTAAGAAGAGGGAAGCCGTAGTTGGGCAGTGGAATAGGTGTATAGGCTCAATTCTTGTTGAAAAGGAAGGTAATTTTGGGGTTTCACAGGTTTCATATGAGTCTCGCAAAAAGCTAGAAGTGGGTTTCATTCAAGATAGGAAATAACCATAAGACTTCATGTATGCATAGAATATGGCTCATGCAACATAGCCAACATAGATTGATCACAAATCATGATTGCATACAATGCAAATGAAAATTCAACATAGCATGAATATTTACATGCATGATGGTCCATTATCTACGACTGACATTAGCTTTAGCTATAGAAGAAGCCATTAATATACACTTACATCATAAACAACTCTAACAAAATTCTTGCAATCAATGCAAAAATCCATCACATCATGTGGAAAGCATCCATTGTAAAGTTCATTACAAAAGTTTGGACATATTCTTTATGGTAGGGATTTTTTGAACGTTTGAAGTAGGTGTTTCATACATTTATGAAACGTTGGAGTATGAAACGAGTTTCCTAACCTTATGAAATGGTTTTCTTGGCAACTATGAGAGTTGCTACGTTTTGGGCTGTGAATGTTTTGTCTTGCCTGTTGGGATTGGGTGATCTTGTGGTTGCGAAGGAAACTGCTAGAGTTTGCACGAGGACACACTGAGTGTACGACCACGACAGAAACACAAAGAGACAGACAGACACACAGAGGGAAAAACTCAAACCCTAAATGCAAAACTCAAAAACTCAAACCCTAAACGCAAAACTCAAAACTCAAACACAAACAGCAGAAGGGAGAGAGAGAACACAACTTTGAAGTGAATGAATGCCGTAAATGAATGTAAGAGTGTATAGTGTGCTCAAGGGTAGAGCAATGTCGGAGTGTGACGCCCACCAAAGATAGATCCCAAGTCTGTGACCACCAATGACCAGTCGGAGTGTAGGAGTGCTGAATAGTGAATGACAGCAGGCTGGTCACCAAAACGCAACTGTCTGGAGGCTGGAAACTGGTAAACGCAGCAGTGTCCCACTGATCGGAGGTTGGAAACTATGCACAATCTGCTGTAAACAGCAAACAGCAGGCTGAAACAGTGGTTGAGAGTGTTAGGGCCTGCAATGCTGAAAACGCAGGCTGGCTGACCCTGGAGATGATGGACAGCAGGCTGAACGGCAGTCTGGGATAGTCTGGAGTAGTTGCCAGCAATTGAGAGTTGTCGCCTACAACAATGGACAGGCTGAAGATAATGTGGCTGCATTCGATGATGGTTGGACAGCAAATGGAGGCGGGGTGCAGGCTAGAAACTGGGCGCCAACAGCAGCAGAGGGTGTGTGGGCTGTTATAACCTGCAAACAAGGATGATAGTTGAATGGGGGCAGCCTGTCTATTTATAGATGTGGAAGGGCGCCCCAAAAATTAGGGTTTCTACTAAACTCTCTCGAACCGCTCCCCGTGTTAGGGTTTCCATTGAACTCTCTTTACTCTAAAAGAGCATTTTTAGTATGTTTTGGGGCTGTTTAAAAGGCTAAGCAGCTAGTAATGCATATTTTAGCTCAATATCCCCTTTCAGGCCCAAAACTGAGTTTAAAGGTTAGGCCAACCATTGTGATGTTTATGTACCCCAAGGCATCCCACCCCAAAGCAGCTAAGGCATCGGACAAAGGGTGCACGTCGGCTATCTAGTGGCCTACCAAGACTACAGAGGCGATGGTTATCTTACCAAGGGAATCCAAGTAGTCACCCTGTCACGGGGATGTGAAATTTTGAGATGCTTTAATCTTGCTACTAACATTTGATTAAGTTATTAATCAAATGTGCAAGGTTATTTAGCACTTGTGATGCACATGGCAGTTATTTCATGGGAACAGACCAAGGACCCCGAGGATGCAGTGGGTGTTAAAGACCAAAGTTGTGTTAAGTTATGCCAACTGGGTTTTGGTGGTCAGTTGGTGCTAGGTTGGACCCTAGGACAATTGTTTGGCCATTAAGTGTCAATGGTGATACTAGGGACTAGCATTAATTAATTAATTAGTGCTAGTTTAAGGGTCAACAGAGGTTGGGAACCACTCCAAGTTGCAAATGGCCTAGCCAATTTCATTACAGATGGGCATATTTAATTTTGGGCAGGGTCAGAATGGCTGAAATTAATTTTCAGAATTAATTAATTCTGAAAAATTAATTTAATGGCTGAAAATACATTAGGAAGACTGCCACTTGGCAAAACTTTCCCATGCAACTAGGGAGAAGGTTGTTGGAGGGTGGTGGAAGCTGAATTGCAGCCATTCTGAGCTTGGTGGAGGGAGAGGAGGTGATCAGATTTGGCTCCGAGAGGCGACGACGACTGATTGTGCACCACAACAGGACAGGGGGTAGCAGGTTTTCTCTTCCACCTCAAGAGAGGCGGCGGTAGAAGAGGAGGGCTCGTCAGCATAGCTTTTGAATCAGCCAAGGAGATCGTGAAATCTCAGCTTGTAATTTATCCATTAGCAATTAAAATTAAAGAAATACCAAAAGGGGCGCCAGTTTTGGGGCCAACAGGGTGTCTACTGTCCAAGTTTATTAAGGTAAAGTGAGCATTTTAGTTAATGTTTATTTGCTGATTGCTGTAATTAAGTGCTTAATCAGATTAAACCACCCTATTCGAGAAGATAGGCTGGTTTCACACCCCAGAGAGGATAGGGCATCGAACAAAGGGTGCACGTCGCCTGCCTAGTGGCCTACCAAGCCCTACAAAGGCGGATGGAACTACATGGATTTTATTTCATTTTTTTTGAATAAGTGAAGTAAATTTGATGGGATGTGGCCGATTGAGTAAAAGTGACCTAGAAGATAGGAGTAGGGAGGGTACACATCACAAAACAACACAAGCTAACCCATCCACTCAGAGTGTCGATGACAAGGAAAAATAGGTGATGAGGTATCCATGTGATGAAGAAGGATGGTGGTGTGGTAAGAACAGCCGTCGGTGGAAATAGCTTAGGATCCGCGCAAGTGGTGCTCTGCACAATGAGATGCAAAGTATGCTATATGCGAAAAGAATGCTTATGTAGCAGGTGCCACGTGGACAGTGTCCCTCGTGGGGAAATTGTTCACTTGTCCAAGCGCCCTAGTACAAGGATGATGTAATCATGCAATGCAAAGGGTAAGGTACAATAGGGGGAAAAAGCCGATGTCGAAGACAAAGTGCTGAAGCTTGTAGAATACCAAGGGCAGGAACCCCCTCTCAACAAGGGTAGGAACCCCCTCTCAGCTTGGATATAGATGCTGAAGAAGGAAGAGGAGCCTAATGTCGGTCTTCATATGGTGCCGAGAACCATAAGGAATGAAAGAAGATGAAGTGAATGAAGCACTCCGCTAGAAAAGCAAGGTAGAAGTCATCGCCATGATAGCATCGAGAGAGATGCTGCACGATCCGCCTTGGGAGGGAAAACCGCCATGCTGGAAGAAGAGCAAGCACTCCTAGGATGATGAAACCATGAAAGGAACGGTGCGCATCCCCACGTCTCTAGCTCAGGGAGGACCAAAGAAAATTGCAAGTTAGCCCTACACTGAAAGACAAAACCTTGCAAAAGAGATGAGAATATGCAAACACAGAGGTTAGTGGTGAGATACTCCAAAGCAAAAGAGAACATAAAGAAAATCTAACTCAAAATAAATGCAATGAATGTTTGTGTGTGTGAGGAAATGCAGCGGAAGACAAAAAGGATAATGAATCCTATGGGCCTGGCCAACTCTAAGAGGGTGAAAAATGAATGCTAGACTGACCTAGGGTATTCGAAAGGACCTAGAGGCATGCGAGTCGAAGAAGGTGGCTACCATCGCGTATGTCCAGTAGCAGGGCTCTACCAAGGGAACGCCTGATGAGGTGGAGAGGAAGGTGAGATGGATGCATGAAGTGCAACGGGATCGGAACCTGCAGACCAATTGGCCAGTCTCTCAAGGGTAGTGAAAGAGATGGGCTGCTGAGGCTGTACTCGAGCCACATGTCCAGCAGCAGTAACAACGGGTGCTGAAGGAGCAGATGAAGCAAGAGCGGAGAGCGTAGCCCCATTGGTCTGTGCAGTCGTGGTGGCCTGCTGAGACTTTTTAGGTGGAAGACCTTGGGCCTTGGAGCGACACTTCTTGTTCACATGGCCTGCTCTCTAGCAATGTGTGTAAAGCCGGTTTTTCTTAGGGAGTTGTTGCCAGATAGGTCTAGATTCTTTGGTTCCATCTGAGGAAGAGAAGTCACCCTTTGATTGGCTTGCCTTCGCATCTAGCGAGTTCTTGCCACTATTGGTTGTTCCTTCCAAAGAAGAGGCAACCAACCCCCTCTGTTTTGAATAAGGTTGTGATGAGGATTTTTTGTGGACTTGATCATACAGCCTCGCGTAACACAAGAACTGGCACTCAAACTCATAGAAGGTTGGCAATCTAGGTTTGGAGATGATGTGTTGAATGAAATTGAAGTACTTGTCGTGCAACTTATTCGAGAAGAATGTAACATGATCGTCATCTGACTTTGTAGAGGTAGTAGTGGCGAACTCGGCAAATAACCGCCTATATTCAGCCAGCTTGACTTTCAGATCATCCCCTTTCTTAATAGAGAACTCTTGAAGCTCAAAGTCGAGATTGATGCGCTGAGTACCATCACGAGCCGCATAGTGGTCGAGAAGGTGACTCCAACGCTTTGACACGAGCGGGAAGTGCTGCAACTGAGAGTGAAACTCGGGAAGCAATCCTAGATCAGCTCAACATTGGCTGTGGCATTGCGGGCTCTCCATTGACGGATGTAATCAGGGTGAGCTAGTCAAGGGTCTGGCAGAGGCTCTAGACCAATGACGAGGTCCCAAAGACCCTGAGACTCAAGCACTTGTTGCATGAAATTAGACCAAGTGGTAAAATTTGACCTGTTAAAACGTGTCTTATCCGTGAAGGCATTCTTGGCCGTTGCAATAGGAGTGGTAGTGCTCGGAGATGGATAGTGTGAAAAAGTGTAGTATGGGTAGGATGGGGGAGTGGAGTATACTTGGGAATGGGCCCCAGAGTGCCCACCAGGCATGCATGTAGTGTGCAAGGTGGATCCATAGGTAGGGATGGGTTGACTAGACATGGGCATGGTAGCCACATGAGGAACCCAAGGAGGTGGAACGGGAACACGGTGAGCAGAAGATGGGAATCCTTGTATAGGTGTAACCCAAGGAGAGTGTGAAGACGCACCATAAGCTGAGGATGGAAACCCCTGCATATGAGTGGTCATGGGAGATGTGAAGCTGGGGATAGTGAGGGGGATGCCTATCATAGTCATCCCAAGAGGTATGGGTGTGCTCATGTGCTGAAAGGTGAGAGGCACTGTGTTAAAGGGTGGCATTCCCCCTAACAAAGTACCATGATGCAAAGAGGTAGAGAATGGGGTGGAGAAGGAAAAGGTGCTAGGAGCGGAGATGGAAGATCCAACCCCTAGGGTGTGTGATGCAGATGTGGAGTGTAATCCAAGGTTTTGGAAAGATGATGAGAGGTGTGATATAGAGGAGGGTGGGATGGGAGGAAAGTGAGAACTGTGTGTGATATGCTCAAATGAAATAGAAGCTGTAGATGTACCTGAATTTCGTCTACTGCGTGAGCCCCCTCTATTGAAGTTCACATACGCAAAGCCATCCGGATCCTGTACCTCAAAAAAAGAAACAGGCGAGGGTATTGATTTATGCAAAACAAAAGAACTGTACAAATCTGACATTGGACCTGGCTGAGATGATGAAGATGGATTGCCAGACGTTCTGAATGCCGCATGTCCTCCTTGATCGGAGAGGTGGCCAGCCTCACCAATCGGTCTGGATATGGTATCAAAACTGGTAGGAGGGGTGTAAACATCACCATACTTGTTGCGATAGTATTCCTCAAAGTCCTCCTTTGTCATGTTAGTGAAATCTGGTGAAGGTAGAGTGTCGTCCTTCTCACCGAGTCCAAATGCTGTCTCAGGGCCTCCAATGATGGAGAAGCCTGATAAGACATCATAGGAACTGGAGAAGAAGTGTCTGGGACATTGTGATTTGGTTACGAGTCGTATTGTGTGCCTCGCACAAAGACTAGCTCTCCACAATATCCGCAGAATACTCTTTACAAGAGCACCGGCTCTGATACCATGTGAAGGAAACTGCTAGGGTTTGCACTGAGGACACACAGAGTGTATGACCACGACAGAAACACAAAGAGACAAACACAGACATAGAGGGAAAAACTCAAACCCTAAACGCAAAACTCAAAACTCAAACACAAACAGAAGAAGGGAGAGAGAGAACACAACTCTGAAGTGAATGAATGCTGTAAATGAATGTAAGAGTGTACAGTGTGCTCAAGGGCAGAGCAATGTCGGAGTGTGACATCCATCGAAGACAGATCCCAAGTTTGTGACCACTAGTTGGAGTGTAGGAGTGCTGAGTAGTGAATGGCAGCAGGCTGGTCACCAAAACGCAGCAGTCTGGAGGCTGGAAACTGGTAAATGCAGCAGTGTACCACCGATCGGAGGCTGGAAACTATGCACAGTCTGCTGTAAATAGCATGCTGAAACAATGTCTAAGAGTGTCAGGTCCTGCAATGCTGAAAACGTAGGCTGGCTGACCCTAGAGATGATGGACAGCAGGCTGAACAGCAGTCTGGGGCAGTTTGGAGCAGTCGTCAGCAGCTGAGAGCTGTCGCCTACAGCAATGGACAGGCTGAAGATAATGTGGCTGCAGTTGATGATGGTTGGACAGCAGATGGAGGCGGGCTGCAGGTTGGAAATTGGGCGCCAACAGCAGCAGAGGGTATGTGGGCTGGTGTAACCTGCAAACAAGGATGAAAGTTGAATGGG
Source organism: Lygodium microphyllum (assembly GCF_053477565.2). NCBI lineage: Eukaryota > Viridiplantae > Streptophyta > Polypodiopsida > Schizaeales > Lygodiaceae > Lygodium > Lygodium microphyllum. The sequence continues at coordinate 116,464,414 of NC_141160.1, forward strand.
GGCAGCCTGTCTATTTATAGATGTGGAAGGGCGCCCCGAAAATTAGGGTTTCCACTAAACTCTCTCAAACCGCTCCCCGTTTTAGGGTTTCCTCTGAACTCTCTTGAACCCCTCCCCGTTTTAGGGTTTTACTCTAAAAGAGCATTTTTAGTGTGTTTTGGGGCTGTTTAAGAGGCTAATCAGCACATAATGCATATTTTAGCTCAACAGTAGTTGTCTCGACATATCTTAGAAATGGTAACCCATGCCCTCTTATGTTCCTGTTTTTCCTTCCTGAGTTCATAGAGAGATGTATTATTGGCCATAGCATGCACAATAATACAAGAGGGGGTGGAAGTGTGCATGAGGTTTGTAGTATATTATACAGAACAATACTGATGTGTAACTAATGGAGGAGCTTGTTATTGCTGCCTTAGCATCATCGAGCTGAATGCTGCTAGTCATTTTGCTTTGTATAATTGTGGGCTGTTTTTGATTTTGGTATGATCATGACATTAGAATGTTTCAGATGTCAGAGGATTCATTGGAGGAGAAGCTCGAGAAAGAGTTGGCATCTGAAGCTGAAAGGGCTGATACAGAAGCTAAAGAAGGCGATGCTGAGGATACAAAAGCAAGTATTTTTGGGCATTTGGGAATTTAATCCTTAAGCTATCATTCATCCATACTTATGCAACATCTTTTGCAGAAAAAGAGTGGGGAACCTGTGAAAAGTAAGAAGCTGAAGAAGGACAAAGCAACTGGAACTGTGGGCAAGTCTCTCAAAACCGAAACTACAACTGTATCGAATGTTCCTCGCGTCAAATCTGAGCTTGCAATGCCTTCTATGTATGTATGACATCTTAGTGCCCCAGCTCTCAGTAGCCATTCATGTTACAGTACTTTTGTTTTGAGGATCCATGTTGCAAAATTGTAATGATGGAAGGCTGTTCTTTCTTTTGCAGATCTGAAGAAACAGAGCGACAGGCTCTGGAAGATCTGAAAAATAGGGCACGTTTAAGTAATACTGCTTTGCCATCTGTTAGCTTTTACACCTTCATAAATACCCACAGCAGGTTAGTTTTTGGGTTATGCTTTTATGGGCATGCATCTTCCTATGTGTAGGGGATGTGTGTGAGAATGTATGCATGCATTGGTGCATGGGTGTTTGTGTGGATGTGTTCACTCATGTGCTTTCTTTATAGAATGATTTATACCATATCAGCAGCAGTTTAGTGGCGTTCGATTTTACAAGGTCGTCAAGTGCAGTTTAAAACTGCCAATATACTAAGTGCAGTTGAAGGATGACTTGTGCCGTCCAAGTAGAGCTCCTTTCTAGTTGTCAGTCTACTGATGATGTACTTACATCTGCATTGTTAAGTGTTTCTGTGTGCACTGTGGTCTAGACCATCAGACCTCGAGCTTAACTAGCTTGATTAGAAGTTTGAGATGAGAAATATCCTGAGTCCACACCTCTTGGTGGCGCAAGCTCTGAGCAACTTCAAAGGAGTGGTAGCAAGACCCTGTCCTCATTTTGCATAGGAGTCTACCTTCAATGAAGGGTAGCAAAGCTGGAGGCACTGAATCTCCATCCTCCAGTCACTGTTCTAGAGAATGATTCAGACCTGAATGCTTAAAGGCATGATCAACCAGCGCAATTAATTGCATGTCTCTGCATGAACACTCACACAGGTTTTTTAAACATGCTTCTCACTCTTTGTGCTTTCTGGTTTTATTTGTGGCGTGCAATGCTGTCAGCTTGAACTGTGCATCGATATCTGTTGATGGTGCAATGGTGGTGGGAGGTTTTGCGGATTCATCTCTGAAGGTAATGCACGAGTCTTTATCTGTTGGCTTCAGGTTGTTTTTTCCTTTTTCTTCAGTGAAGCAGTTTTTGGAATAGTTTTTGAACTTAAGAATGCGATCAGCAGGTTTGGGATATGGCAAAGCTGGGATTACAGCAATCTTCAAATGATACTGGTATTAGAAAATAACACTTCTTTTTGGGTGCAAAAGTGTGAGCTTGTCATGGGAATTCAGGCTGCAGCAAAGTTACTTAACTTGATTGGCTGAGGTGGGATGGAAGGTTTGCCAGGGTCCTGTTCATACTGCATGGAATTTTAGCTCCTTATGTTTGCATTAAGTTGAATGTGGTCTGGCATCTTCTGTAGTCTAGGTCTGATGTCTGATAGTTATCCTAACTGACTGGAGTGGCAAGATTGCAACTTGTAGAGGTTTTGAAGGTGCATGTCCTGAGTACTGGCTTGCTACTGTTAAATCCTTTTGCTTGAATGAACCATTATGTGGTCTCTTCATTGTTCAAAAACAAACACTGGTTTCAAAGAGGTGGAAAAATCGATTGTTTTTCTTCCTTTGGAAAGGTTGTGCTTGACTGGAGGTGACATTAAACAAAGGCCTCAATATTCTTCATACAATGAACTAGTGATAGCAAGAGAACACAGTTTAGGTGATCACACACTAATTCTTTTACTTCAAGATTTACCAGTGTGACGTTTTACCTGACATAGTGGTATAGAAGTTCTTTTTCAAGTAAAAGACTAGGGACAGGATACAAACTATTTTTTTCAAAGGAAGAATTGCAATACTGGTCACTGACTCCTGGTTACTTGAGTTTTGTGCAGCGTTAGCCAATGGTGCTGTGAATACCAATACGGAGATTAAAGAGACAGCAGAGGATAGTGGAAAACCTTTATATACACATTTACAGGGCCATGCTGGACCTGTCTATGCTGCCAATTTTAGTCCAGATGGAAACTATATATTGTCTGCCTCGAATGATTGCACTGGTGAGTTTCTTGATTTATGGAAAAGAAAAAACTGAACAAACCTTCTAACTTCTAAGATACCTTATAAGGAAATGCTATTAATAGTTATGTGAAATGGGAAACCGAAAGAGGAACATGAATGGGACAGAAACAGGAAGGGAAAAGTTTGGAGTTTGGGGGAGTATCCACTGACTATAGGGATGACAGGCACAGAACTGGAATGGCAGAAATGTGGAGTTTCGTAACTATACAGATTGTCTCTACAGATCAATGATCAGAGTATGATTGCACAGACTAAGTAGATGTGCAGGCCCTTAATAAGAAGAAATCTTTTTTGTAAGAAAACCTATCTCAAAGGCCACTACAAATGAAACCTCACAACTAGCTTGTATCCATTTCTCCTGTAGATGAGTTGAATGGAAAAGCCTGCAGTGGGCTCCAGCACGGTGTCACCTTGATTGCTATTGTTCTTTGTACTCTGCCGAGTTACTTTATAATGACTTGACACTTGCTCTATAAGACTTTCCCGGTACTAGTCACAGTTGGCTTCATCATTTTAAAAATGTCTATGATAGTTACACAGAAACATAGCATAATTAGAGTTGTCCCACAGCACACAAAACGAGAGAGAGTAAAAAACGTTGAAGACTTGTTAGGCCTTGCTTTGTCTTTGTTTAACTGCAAAGCACAGCTCTTTCCACTTAATTAGAGAGGACAATAGAATCTCCCAATCAGCTCCTCTTAGATGTTGCATTGGAGCAAACAAATCAGACATCTGCCTTATGTTTGGCCTAGGTTTCATTATGTGCACAGATGCACATATGCACGCTTGTAGGATGGAAGAATTCTCAATGCAGTCATCAGTAATTCTTTGGCTTCTAATATTGGATTGGGAGACACCGTCTCAAAATTTGGGGCAATGAGGACCATGGACCCTTGTGCGAGCCTGGTGTGAACCTCTCTCATCATGGAGAACTGGTTCAGAGAGAGCGATTCCCAATGAGGTCCCTCTCTGTGTTGCCTGTAGGGTATCAAGACAAGACAAAGGAGCAATACGAGTGCCATTTATCTGAGGAGCGACCATTCTCCCAATGTGTTCCTCTATTGAAGAGTTGAACCTCATAGGGGATTGGGGCACACTGTCTCTTTGGGGCAATGTGGACCCTGGACCCTCGTGTGGGTCTAGCATCAACATCTCTCACCATAAAGAACTGGTGTAGAGAAATTGACTCCCAATGAAGTCCTATTTCTGTGTGCAAAAGGCACATGGGGTATCAATACAAGTAAAGGGAGTAATAAGAGTGTTGCAAGGTGAGGGGTGACCATTCTCCCAGTGTGTTCCCACATTGAAGAGTTTTACTCTCCTAGACTCAGGTTTGTGATTGTTAGTAGACTGTTGAAGTGTTCAGAAGTGCTATTCTCACCTTGGGAGGAGGACTCTGCAATACACTCAGGGCTTCTCAATATCCCAATTTACTTTTGTTTGTATCTCATGCTTGTGGACCAAGAAGGCCTGTTCATTGTTTCTGTTCAATGCCTGTGTTGTCCACAGAACATGACCTTTACTCACCTGTTCTTGTTCTATGGATCTGTGTGGTGAGGTTTCATGCCGTAAGGACCCTTGGGATATGGCCCAATAATGTTGTAATGGTAGAATTCCCACTATGGCTTCATTGTTGTTGCATCCCTTCCGGTGTCCAGGATGTTGAGAAGTTGCACCCTTGTCTAGTGGTTTAGGGGCTCCTGTGTAAAGAAATTTTATTATTGGTAGTATTATTGAGTGACAACTATTCTCTTTGATGAAGCTTCATGGGGGGACTGGAACCACAATCAGGCAGTGATTTCCTTTTGACAAGTAGTCATGGTCTCAACAACTGTGACTTTGTGTGTTTGAGTCAAAGACTAATAAGTTGTGGAATCAAAAACAATCTTTGAACCAATGGACTTTTTGGAAGGGGCGGTCAATAGTTCTCTGTTTCTTTAAGATGGTACTTCTGTAGCTTGAAATAGATTCCAAGAATCAAGATCTTTTGAGTCTCTTGTATTGTATTGTTTCACATTTCTATCTATCAGTAAGTGCCTTATTTTAACAGAAACTTGCTGTAGCTAAAACGAGCTTGTTATGTGGTAGGAATCTCTATTTTGTTGAATCCAAGTATACTATAGATCATATTTCAAATTCATTTTTATTGTCATAGTTCGTTTGTGGAGCCTGCCTCTGGCTACAAATTTGGTGTGTTACAAAGGGCACAACTATCCAGTTTGGGATGTTCAAGTAAGTGTTTGGTTTTGATATTTTGTATAAACTAAGCTGAATGCTAATTGTTTTTTTTGTTAACTTTGGTAGCTTATGAAGTATGATTTAGGCAATAATGCTGTCCTTACTAGTGTTTAATCGTGTGTGCACATGCATGCATGCATGTGCATGTGCAGCTTGTATCGTTGTTATCTACTGCATTTGATCTATTTGTATGCAAAGTTTAGATAGAACACACTCAATTGGTTTTGGATCATTCTCATTCGGGGTGGCTTGTTTTTTGATCTATCAAAGCATGAGACTAATCTGCAAAGATGCTACTCTCTACTTGTTCAGGACATAATTGAGTACATGCAAACAACAATTTATTATTATGCTCGCTGGTACATGGACCAAAAAGGGTTGGAAGTCCAACAAGCTAGGCATTTAAATACTTGATGGCAGCTGTGCAAGTTAGACTATTAACTGCTGTTGAGCGATAGACATTTGTCCATGCGAAACACATTACTATGCAAAATGATGAGCGTAAAGTATAAAAGTGGCTGACAAGAGCCACTATTAGAAGAGTGAGGGCTGAAACTGGGCAATGCTCACAAAGTGTTTGAGTTAGAACAATATTGCAAACAACAATTGGCTAAAATGTTTGCTGCCCTTTCCTGTATTACACCTGAAATGGTGGAAGCCAGATTCTAGCGCAACATGTTCATCCTTTTATTTTAGCGGGATGCCTCCTCATTAGAAGATGCTTTTACTATGCTTGATTTGGATGAGGATTTGCACTTGATGGGAAGATGGAAATCACTTGGGTGGGGTGAATTAATGGTGGAATTTGTTAGGGCTTTGCTTAAAGATACAATACCTCTTCTAACTAGTAAGGCATTGCTTTTTGATCTTATGCTTGTATGATGCAAAGAGAGTTTGGTCAATCTATTTCCTTAAAGCCATCATGTGAATACCTCTCCCTATTGGCAACTGATAACTTTGATGCAAGTTTTTTATGAACGGGTCACCAAAATAAAGTTGAATGAAAGATATATGCCTCTATTGTGGAGCATGAGTTGAGTTGGTGGGCTGAAACAAAGAAAATACACTCTACAGGGGATAAGCTGGCTTCTGCCACGGATAAAATACGCTAGACCATATATTCAAGCTAAGGGCCTTGATTGACGAGGGAAGATCATGGTGGCAAAAAATCTATTGTTGTTTTGTGGATTTCCGCAAGGCTTTTGATACTATACCACATGCAAGACTCACGCAAAAGTTGCGAGCCATTGGAGTCCCAGAGGATATGCAGTGGTGTATTTATGCATTGTATGAAAGTGTGATAGGGAGAGTATGAGTGTTTGGAGGCACAACAGACTGAGTGTCTAGCACGGTTGGTGTAAAGCAAGGCTGTCCCCTCTCTTCTTTGCTGTTTGGACTATACATTGACGAGATTTCTGACTGCATACAGAGATGGGGTGGTATGGGAACTAGCTTGACTGGGGTACTGATACCAATTTGTTATATGCAGACAATATGGTGCTTATCTCAAATTCACATGAGGGACTACAATTACATCTGGATGCATTCCATGTGTTGTGTGAAGATAAAGGATCTTGGAAAGACTAAAATTATGGTCTTTAACACCTCAGCAGCTTGGGTGACATGCTCAAGAGCATAACTTTATGTATGACGGTCAGCCTGTGGAAATGGTTAGACAATATGTATACCTCGGGGTTACTTTCAAAGGGCCACAATTTTCATGGAAGGAGACTTCAGAGGCTAGGCTTGCACGGGCATATGCAGCTTTGGGTACTCTAGAGCGCAATGTGCACACACAGTTTCAAGAACCTAGTATCAAATTGTGGCTTTTTGACACTTTAGTAATGCCCACACTACTCTATGGGGCAGTCATTTGGGGCCCAAGCCTTTATCATACTAGACAGATGCCACTTATGGACTATGATAGACTGGAAGGACAACATTATGATGGCTGGGAACATATGGAAGATCACTGGTCATGATGATAGCACGTATGATAAGGGCAAAAGCCTCAGTACCACAAGAGATCATCCGAGCAGAATTGGGCGGTGCACCCATGGTAGTTGAGGCATTATTTCAAGCAATTACTTTCCTCCAGAGGATATGGCAGCTTGCTAAAGACCGATATCCTAAACTAGCTCTCGAGTCTTCAAGACAACTTGTAGCAAAGGGAAATAGACAGTGTTGATATGCACATATGAGTACGTGGTTGAATTTACATGGCATGAGTACATATAGACTACCACTGTTCAATTACAGCCTTGACTGCCCTACTTTGAGTCTCAGTCCTTATTGGAGCTCCAGCAGCATAGAGCAGTATTGTTACGGGATAGGAGGCGACCCCAGCCTCATCCACCCCTCCAGAGAGCAGTTAAAAGACTTTTTCAGTGTAGCTAACCCCCAGTCGCTGCCACCCCAAACACTACATCTCCTACTAATAGGCGTCATCGAGGACATTAGGTGGCATCACAGTTGACAAAGCTACATCGTTACATAGAGCACGGTGCCCTAGAGTATCTATTCGGCAATATAGGCATGCCCATATGCGTTACATTTGCATCACGATTGCTCGTTACAGATGCATATTGGCACATTGACTCAGTCGGAGGTAGCTTGCAGAGTCGGTGGATTCCATAGATTGAGGGGGAGATACTCTACACTCTTTTTAATCTTTTTAAACTTAGTTTTTCTAGCTTTTTCAGTTTTTCCATACTTCTCATTCCGATCTACCATGTAGACCTACACATAAATTTTATCTCTTCTTCTCTGATGAGAGATGATGATACCAATTGTATTGGTTATGGTCTTATAGGCCATTTTGGCCTTTTAGAGACGTTAATAGATCTTATCTTATCTTATCTACACAATGACTTGCATCTTCTTCCATATGATCTTATGCCTAAATGACAAATTAACAATAACAATGAAAATGTATGTATTGGTATAGAGATTTACATCTGTGTAGTAGGATGTACCTGTTGTTGCCCAAGATGTGAAGTATCATGTGATTAATTCATAGAGAATGAAACATAATGACAGAATTAATTGTTGCCCAAGATGTGAAGTATCATGTGATTAATTCATAGAGAATGAAACATAATGACAGAATTGATTGATGCATAATGATACTCAATTGCAAAATGAAAGGAGATGCATTAATGAAAGAATGAGAGTACAACCCTCGAATAACCACAATAAGTAATGCCACATGTTATGTGCTAGGGTCTCATGGAGTGTGCTTTTATAGAAAAACCTAGCCCTAAGATGGCTCAACTGTCATAAGAAATCCTAACTCTAGTGTCACTAGAGGTAACAACTATTTTAATGGCAGTTTAAATACCTAGGAAGCCCATGCATCAAAGGGCATCAATGCGAAGCCCATGAGATGGCCTGCAATTATTTGAGTAATTTGCTATATGCAATGGCTATGCATCTTTTCTACACATCCTCTTCTTTCATGCTTGGATCATTTGACTGCTACTAGCAATTTGAACTTTGCTTGATGTTGAGCTATCAAGTAGGCCATAATTTCTACTGCAAAGCATATGCTGGTGACTCTTAGTTTATGACTAGGAATGAATGTTACTATTCTCAAACAACTATTGGAGATGTTTGCCATGGTAGTTGGCTAGAGGACTTTGAGCTCTCTCTTTCTATGCCCATAGCTAGGTCCTTGTCTATGGGGGTAGAGGAGAGAGGCTCAACATTCTGAGATCAGTGAGATAGGGTCGTCTGCTTGCCCCCTTCTTATATATATTTCTAGTAGAGGCTATGAGTGCCCCCTTGACAGACAGATCTTTAAGTATTCGAGGGATCAAATTGCCCATCCCAGAGTTTGATGAGCTTTTTGGCATGGAGTTTGCAATTGACACAACTGTTTATCTAAAAGGGCATAAAGGTGACTTTTGGAGCCTTTTTTGCAGCCATGGAGAATTTTCAGGGGAGCTTCAAGTGCTCTTGTTAATTGGCATAAGTCATGTGGATTTTGGTGTATGATACCTGACAGCCTATTTGGAGACCCTATGAGGACTTGGGTACTGTGTGGGTCTGCTATGAGGTATCTTGGATGCCATGTGGGGATTGATATTACTGCAGAGCTGCAGTTGGACGAAGGTGGCTTGGGATGTTATCATTCAGCCTGGATCTGGAGGTGTTTTGGGGATTATGGATCTAGATAGTCAGGACAGAGCCCTATTGGTTAAGCTCATTGTTAGGTGTCATCTTTCGGGTGAGGAGTCTTGGAAGAACCTACTGCTATGGAGGTTAAAGTCTATTACTCCCACATTTGGACAACTATGGCAGTCTGATGTTCTTCAAGACATCAAGGCAGAGATGCAGGGAGGAGTTTTTAGCTCAGATGCCGTTATGAGAGCTTGGAGACATATATCATTCGGCCTGCTAGTTTGTATGGATGATAGTTGAGAGTATATGGGGCAACAACCTCTTCTGTTCAACCATTATTTGAAATCAGAGCTTGGCCACGCCCTTGGATAGAGGACCCATCTATGGTAGGGGAGATTCTCCATGTAGGTTGCCTTTTCTGTAGGAGAGTGATTTGTTTTTTCAGATCAGGGTCTTCTGGAGTTATGTTAGAGATGTCAACATAGGTGTTACATCATTGGATGTCATGGGTGGGTACGCACATCATTGGCCACTAAGTGTCACTAGGTGTGAATGCGTCTTAAAAGCTAGGAGGGTCTTGCAATGTGAATGTGCTTAGAGGACTTTATGGTTAGCTGAAGGATTTTGTAGTTTAAATGTGTTTAGGCCCTAGGGCACATTAGGGCTTGGATGCTACCCAGTTATCAAGAAACCCATCTCATATGGTTAGGAAAGTCTTGTCATAACATATGAAGTGCCTATTTTAAACTTCAAGAAAATCGTATGCAAAAAGATGTGTGTGATCTTTTGTAATTAGCATTCATCGTATGAAAAATTATTATCATTAATGATTGGCATGGATTGCAGGGATTTTGTTTGAGTTGTTCATCTACACTTCTTCTATGTATAAAGTTAATTTTAATCATGGATAATGTACCATGATGCATGTAAATATATGTTCTGTTGAATGTTTATTAGAATCATGATATGAGGTTGCTATGTTATGTGACTCCTATTCTGTATGTATATATAGTTCCATAGTGTTTTTTCCTTCTTGAATGAAACCTGCTTTTAACATTTGAAGAAACTTGTATGAAACATATGGAATCCGTTTCATACGCTCCCATTTCAAAAACCTTGGCAACTACAGGTGGCTAGATTCTATAAAGGACCCTAGGGCCCATTCACATACATTATCATGTGGCACATTCTTGGACTCATGATGATAGGCAGCTCCACCCCCACAGCCATATTTATGTGGGTTGGTGGTTTGGGATGCTAGCTCTTATGGTAAGGCTTGGGGGAGAGCCTGTATTGCTTCTATGACTGGGAGGCTAGCCAAGGGTAAATTTGAGCTAAAAGGACCTGTAAGCGTTTGTCATACTTGTAAACTTCTGTTTAAGAATAAGAGCCATAAAGTACTTACCGCTTGCACATGATGCAAGCTGTTCATATGAATACATCACACAACTAAAGTTGTTTCTTAGAAGAGCCAAGTCCAAGGTTTGAGTGACTTGAAATAAAAACGTAATGAAATGTGAAAAAAAAGTAAAAAATAGAGAATAAAAATGGAGGTCTCACATGCATATGATTGCAGCTCCATGGAAGTCTTTCTTTTCCATGCACGTGGTTAGCTTCCTTACTTCCTCAAATGGTTGGCATAGATAAATCTTGAGAAACCTGTGCTGTCTTAGCTTACACATGAGTAGACTGATGAGACACATGCCCTTTTTTCTTTCATTGCTAGTAAGTTATCATGTGCATTAGTTGCATGAGATCAATTCGCTTCAGTAACACTTGTTATTATGCTTACGTTTTCACATGAGATTCAAGTGAGTCACCACTGTATGCCCCTCCTTATTTTATTTTAATTTTTTGGGTATTGTACAGCATATATCACATCATAATATGTCATAGTTCATATCATACTCGGTGACACTATGCTGTTATGGTTAGGGTTTTGATTTCCAATGGGGTCAAGGTTTCTAATTAATATACAATGTGTGCATCCATGCACAGTATATCGTAATGCATACACAAAGCTCTCAATTCATTGTTTAATTGCCCCACAAGAGTTGGTGTCAACCTACTAGGATTATGTTTGTTTTTGGGATTTTTGTGCTCATATACCTATGAAGAGTACCGATATCACCCTAAAGCAATTTTAAGTTTTTGGCTTTCTTGTAATCACACATTTATAGCTGGGTGACTATTTTATTGAACATGCTCTGATTCTTCTTCTTGTATTTTGTCTTGCTTTTGCACATAATCTTTGCAAGGTGTTGAGGGGTACCACGGTAAGCCCCCATTTCTGCGATGAGCACCATCTATCAACCTTTACTGATAGCTCCATCATATTTGGGTGCTTCTACTAGTCTCTGTCACCACCGCCCTACCCGTTAGGTTGTCTGGCAGACAGGCAGCCTTGGTCAGCACTGCCATTTAGGGTTAGAGTCCCAAGCTAAGATTTTGGATCTAGTTGATCTATACATCATTCACACCTCTTGCAAGCTATACCACCTATGTTGTAGTGTGCTCTCATCAGTAGTTGTCTCTCTTATATATCGATTTGCATACTTCCAGCAAGTAGTTATGAGGAAAAGCCAAAGAGGATGGTCAAATCATGGTTTTTCACTCTGAGACGTCTGTTTTCCTGATTCTTACATTGCAATTAGTGAACTGTTTGCAAGAGTGTAAAATCAAATCCCATTGTCAAACTGTAATCTTATGTATTCTGATGCTTAAGACCTTTTCTTGGTGCTATTGCTTTTTCTGTACTAATTCTGAGTTCCGGTACTCTGGACTGTAAGTTTGTCTCATGTAACTTAAAGGACTAACAAATCTCGGACTCTACAGTTGTGATTGGTAATATCTGCTTTATTTTTTCTAAAAGACCTGTGGATGTTAGTCCACTCTTATGCTTGATTTGTTTTTTCATACAGTAACAAGTACTGAAGTGAAAGGCTTGCGGTTTCAGAAACATTTTGCTGTGATGTTAAAGAAGCCTTTCTTTCTGGTGGTTTTGTTTCAGTTCAGTCCTGTTGGTCATTATTTTGCAAGTGCCTCTCACGATCGAACGGCTAGAGTCTGGTCGATGGACAGAATCCAGCCACTACGTATTATGGCTGGACATTTTTCAGATGTTGATGTGAGTTATATTGTGCCAATGTTTAGGAAGAGGATACTTTAAGGCTGTTTGTGAAATGCACTCGATGATGACTTGTCTGCTGGTATCAGAAGGTAAAAAGTCTACAGGGATTGAGTGGTTAGTTCATTTATAGTATTCTTAGTTAGTAAGTATTGTGTAGGCTTTTCAGTTACTACAGCTTTTGGAATGGTGGTGTATGGTGCCAATTGGCTATTATGAATCTGCTATCAGCTGAGCCCACACTAGGGCTCTCCTAAAGCACCAGAACAGATCCCCTCAAGTAGCTGCTCCTGAAAGGTTGCCCAAAGGTCCCATACACTGGCTGGTGCGAAGCCAAAATCTCACTTGTTTTATTCTCATTGTTTCCATTTTCCAATATTGAACACCAAAACAGTCCAGCACCATCATGATTGTGTTTCAAGAAGATTGAAAATCTTGATGAGTTTGTAAAACAAGACAGCAAGTGCCCAACTCGTGCTCCTCATTGCCTAATTTGTGTGTGATTTCTTGTGGTAGCAGTTCAAACCTTCAACATAACCAGGCTTGATGAGCTTGTGCACTGGCAAATTACTCAACATCTTGCAGGGTCAGGAACCAGGCTTTGTGAACTTGTGTGCAGGAAAATAACATCTTGCAAAATATAAAATGTTGGCAAGCATATTGTTGGAAATTAAACAGGAATGACATGATGATAGATTGAGTATAATTTGAACAAAGGAATAGGCGTGATAATTTGAGAAAGCTAAGCGAGTATTCTTAAGGTTTATTTCAAAGGTAAGTACGTAAGAAGTGAAGCAAGAAACATAAAACACCACTTTGGAATTTCAAATGATGAACCATAGACAACCTAGCAATTTATCATTTCAAAGTAACCTATTCACTTACAAGTGAACACAACACTCTTGGAATCACACAGACCACACAGATATGGAACCTTCTATAATGAGAATCACACACATCACACAGATATGGGACCTTCCACATTATAGATGAATTGGATATAAGCTTCCTAAATTAGATATCACACAGATATGGGGACCCAAAGTAAATATGAATACAAGATTCCTAGAGTTTGTAGACGACCCATGGTAAATATGAATACAAGGTTCCTAGAATTTATAGACTACACATATTTAGGAGCTCACGGAACTGCTGTACAATAGGGGAATACGAGAGCTTCAATTTGGCAGCAGGGTGGTTGTGTTGGTCAATGGTCAATTAATAATGTAGAAGCAGTTACAATCTGTTTGGGCTTGTGCAACGTTTTAGTTATTTCTTTTCAGCCTTCCACAATCCATTGACCAATTCCTGGATCACTTTTTGTGAAGTGTGTGCAATGGCATGTCAATTGCAACTACATTGCAACAGGCTCCAGTGACAAAACTGTCAGGCTTTGGGATGTTTCAACAGGAGAGTGCATGCGACTGTTCACAGGTCATCGGGGGATGGTAACATCTCTGGCAATGTCTCCAGATGGACGCCATATGGCTTCTGGTGATGAAGATGGAGCCATTATGATGTGGGATTTGGGATCTGGACTGTGTGTAACTCCCATGATGGGGCATACAGGATCAGTTTGGACACTTGCTTTCAGGTATACGACTTTGCCCACAGCTGCTGAAACTCTGATCCTTGACGCGTGGCAAGTTCTGACAGTTTCAACTACTTTTTAGTTGTGAGGGTTCCATACTTGCGTCTGGTTCAGCTGATAATACAGTGAGAATCTGGGATGTGAATGCAAGCTCAAAGTTGTCCCGGAATGAAGAGAAGTACGGGACTAGATGTTTCTGTATGCCAAGAGTAGTTGCAATTCCAAGTGCGCTTGTTACTTATCATTTGTTTGTTCTAATCCTTTGCTTTACTTATCATAAAGCAGGAATACTGTTCGTAGGCTAAGGCTTTTGAAAACTCTTCCAACCAAGTCAACCCCTGTTTATACGCTCGAGGTTAGTATATGCCAGTTGATATTAATCATTTTATTTATGTAGTTTGTACACATTTGTTCTTTGAGTGATTACAGTTCTGTTTCCTACCCCCCTTTATTGTTGATCTCCATTCCTAGCTCTAGGCATGGGGGAAGACGGGATTTGGTTGTTTCAGGAATGTGTAACTTCACAATGTTATTTAACTGCTACCGACTTATCTGCAGTTCTCAAGGAGAAACCTTCTGTTTGCTGGGGGCGCCTTCTGTCCTGTGACATAAGCTACACATGGTTATCAATGAACATTTCCCTTGCAATCTATCTAAAGACTGCACAAATATCAGAAACTGGGCTACTCTCATTTGCATGTTATCTGAAGACTTTCACAAGGCTCAAGTTAAGCATCTTTGAGATTGTAACTGACTCTGTGAATACACAAAGATTCTTGTTGTATTTAGCATCATAACAGTTCTCGTTTTTGATGTTCTGTCATATATCATATAGGTGTACACATGTTTGGTTTTGGTGAATAATCATTGGACTCCACTGCAAGATTGTTAGGGATGCAAATAACGAGTTTTATTAAGGCTTTGAGATATGGGACTTTCTCAGAAGGGAGTTTGGGGTATTGGAAGTTTTCAGGATGATTCCCCTTGTTTTGAAAGTCAAAACAGACAAAAAGTAGTTCCTTACGGCTTTTATGTCATGATTCCTGCATATGGAGTTTAGTGGGAGATGAATAGTAGGTAAAGATCAGTTTAAGAACTCGAGGTCTTTGACCAACCATTTGTTCACTTGTGGAACTTGTAGGGAATCATACTACAAGCCAAAAATTTGTTATGTATGTTTCAAGCTGTGATGATTCCACAATAGAACCAGAACCCTAGACTGACATGGAAGAATTTGGACCCTTCCAGGAAAATCACTCCCATCCTTGGAAGCACAGGGCCATTATAAAGTATCTGTATTACTTGCATTCAAGTCCTACATAAACAATTATTTTTCCTTTTGCACATTTTTAGAAGGGCAACTGAAGGCAATCAACAATGCCATTGTTTTTGTTTAATGTTGACAGTACTTGTTTGGAAGTTAAATGAAAGGGGGTGTCCTTTCCATACAACCAAGGATTCATTGAATTAACTTGAGAACCTATTGTCCTTTTGTCTTCTCTGTTTGCGGCTTGTATAACTTCAATGAGAGAATTTGAGTCTTGCAAAATAGGTTCGTTCACCAAAGAAACACCTTTTGATATTATGTGAGATGCATGGTCATCTAGCAAAACAGAGTATTATTGAAGTATACTATAACAGTTGATAAATTCGTCTCATTCGGTCTTTTACTGGCTGCTGTAATTGTTGCCAAATAATTTCCTTATATTCACAAGTATAGTGTTATTCGAAAACAAAAATTGCTATGAAAGAATGAATAGCACTATTATAAGTGAACTAGGTGACTGGTAAGTACTTACTTCTCTCAGTGACTCGTTTGCTTATGGCAATAATTCTTCAATGGCACCTAAAACATTGAACAAAGAATCACCACTATGAAACCTCATGTTCTAGATAAATGAGGTAGGTGTGTGACATTGCCTACATAAATATCTTGAAGGAAAGGTTAGAAGAATGTCTTTGGATTGTTTAACCGGTTTCCAAAGTTTATGTAATGTTTTGGGGTTTTTTAACTCAGGTATTTTGGGTAATTTTTCAAGGAAATAATATTGAAACAAGATAAATTTACCCACTTGTTGGCAACTTATTTTGTGTATTAAAGAAAGGAACCATAAGCTGTAATCAATTATTTTGATAATACAAGCTGCACCTAATTGATAATGCTTGTGTATTCTCATTCTTTACTAAAGAAAGCATCTCACTTACATAAATGTCATATTTTCTCCTAGCATGCTATAGTTTCTAGCTCTTATAATCACCTTGTAAACCACACTTGTTAGTAACAAACCTAGCCATAGGACATATGATGGGGGGGGGCCTCACAAGGCTTATTGAGATTGGATGTACCACCTCTCTTGTTGGGTCACTTATTTTCTTAGAAATGACATTACCTACATGGATCCAAAGGATGCCTTTGTTTTTTGGGCTAAATCATGCAAAGCAATCAAGTATACTAAGTGAAATGTACTGTATATACTTATTGGTAAAAACATTGTCAAAGAAACTTCTTTTGCTCATGGACAGGCTTTTGTGAGTTATTCTAAATAACATTCACCTTGTTAGGCTCCATCATCTATCCTCAAGCTATGATTTGTGTCATCCCTCATGAGTTTCCAAGTATTTGCTATGTCAAAAAAAGCCCATCTTCTTGGCAATTGTAGTATGTGCCGTGATTCTTCATATTCCATGGCCCAAATGGTCATCATGCTATTGCCTTTGTAATAGAATAATATCTTTTTAAAGTTGGCACACGCAAAACAATCCATCTTTCTTTTGGGTCAAATACATCATGAGTAGATTGATAAAATACTTAAAGTAGAGCTCTTGGTATGTAATGAAAATTGAATTATCCTTCATCTATGGTAGTTCTTTGGGGAAAATTTTCAAATAAAATTGAATCATCCTTCATCAATTGTGGTTCTTTGGGGAAAATTTTCAAAATTTTTGACAAGTTCACACCACCTTTTGTAGGTGGATTCTCTAAGACTTTCATCATGTTGAATTCTTTGACGAGTTCACACCACCTTTTATGGGTGGATTCTCTAAAATTTTCATAGCAAGCTTTTGCTTCTCTTTCAAAGATCATAAAATAAGCAATAGACTTTATTATTGCTTTAAGAATGTGCATATTGTTGACTAGTTAGATGGAGTTTCGATGAACTAGTCCCATTGAGTAGTAGCTTCAAATGTCTATCTACAAGATTCCAAAAAGTACATCATATTCACAAGTAATCTAATCCATGTGTACTGCATAAGAACCGTATGTGATGTCAATAGCTTAATCACATGTTTTACTTGCCCTTCACATCCCATGAACCAAGGGTTTTACTTGGTTGCAATGTGATACCATGTGAGTGTGGCCTCTAGCTTGTATGACTCTTAGCATTCTTCTTGGTGCTCTTCATTAGCTAGTTCCTCTTGTGTTTCTTCATGCCATCCCTCATGAAGGCCTTTTATACGTGCATGGAATGCAATATTCTTTTGCAATAGAGCTTCATTAACTACCGAAAAGATGGCATTTGTCATACCTTGTTGATTTACCTCCTTTCTTATTTCCATTTCCTCATGTACTTTGTTGATTTGCCTCCTTTCTTGTTTCGATTTCCTTTTATACTTCGTGTTACTTCGATAATTATTTCCTTCACTTTATCTTCAATCTTTGGCTTGGGTGGTGATGGCAAGACCATAGAGAAGGTATTTGGGTTCATCTTGTTGTCAAGGAAATAGCTTAGGCTTAACCCTCACCCCCTAGGTGTACCTTTGCACCTTAGGGAAAGGTGATGAAGGAGATTAAAAATAGTTAGCCTATTTATATGAATAATCCCTTATGCAAAAGTGGGGAATATGTGGATGTGAAAGAAAGAAAAAGGAGAGAGAGAGAGAGAGAGAGAGAGAGAGAGAGCACATGCACACGCGCACGCATGTGTAAGTGAAAACTTGAAGTGACTAAGAGAGAAATGAGGAAAGTGGATTGTTAAGCCGGAAGGAAGTTGAGACAAAGATTGTGTTGTAGACTACTGTGTTGAGACAATGACTATAGAATGGATGCTCATGCTAGAGCTGAGGATGGATTGGTGAGATAGAGTGAGAAAACACACACATACACGCACAGAGATGCGTGCAAAAGGCCAACATGGCATTTGAGACTTGGAAGTCAAAAACAATTATATAAACCTATAATGAAGGAAAAATGAAAATATGAAAAAATATAGGGGATTCTAAAAAGCTAGCCCAAGATCTTACTAATGGGTAGTCACAACACACTCGCTCCAACATGGAGCAAGGGGGTGTATATGTGGATGGGTGTCTTTTGTAGTGGGTGATAATGGCTCGAATCTATTGGTAAATGGGGTGGAAGTGTTGCCATCTTGGGGGTTTATGAGCACCTTTTATCGATATGTTTGGTGGTGCTACTCTATTTTGTCTCCCCACCAATCGGCCCTCAACTACCATTGGGACCTTCCAAGAGATCTATTATGGGCTCATAGGGAGTTAGACTAATCTGAGAGTTCCCAAGGGATTATGACCAAAGCCTCCTAGCTGCTTGGCACCTCCTAGGTAACACTTAGTCCCTACAAAGAGACCTCTCAAATTGTGATGCATTTTATGAGAAACCTAAAGGATCCTAAGCTTATGATGGAGTGTTACGTTCTCAGACCTTATATATAATTGTGGTTGTTGCTGTTTTGTTTGGATAATCAATAATAATTGAGCTTCTATTAGCCTAGGAGTTCAAACATAGACTTTTATTTGAGTTTCCTTAAACATATAACCTTTTCTTCTCAAGTTCGAGTGTTTGTACAAGTGAATAAAGGAGCTCGATGCTAGATTTTGAGGCAACATGAGGAAGAGCTATGTTTTCTTTAACCATAAACTCTTGCATACCACGAGAAAAAGAGGGACATAAGCATGGTATTGCACATTATTTTTAAGAATTGCACTAGGGTCTCTAATATCCCAACTTATATACTTCCATGACAATGGGTTGATGCACTTATATGCAAATTTTTCAATGCATTGCACAACTACGATGTCTCTTAAGTGTTTGAGCTCAAGCAATAACAACCATAGAGATTTATGGTAAGCCAAAGCCCTCTGAGAAGGGGCAATAGCACCACTCTCTAATCTCATTATATATTATATAACAACATATGTAGTGTTCCTTTGAATTTCCCTCCACCCAACATAGTAGGTTGATGTTGCCCTTTGGTGTAATATGCTTAAGTGTGGATGTCACTAATGACACATCCAAGATTCTATGAGAGATCTAAGACTATTCTATAGTATGCGTGCAGGCATGCACATGTACTAAACTTAACACAATGATTTGAGAGGTTCATATGAGTGATGATCATTAAATTTATAGACATTCATTTTGGGTAAACCTCTTACAAGATCTTATTCATTCATTTTCATGCTTCTATGGCCTTAAGAAGTGAGGCTATCCGATACATTCTTTAGAGGCCTTTGAAATATGAAGTACATCACAGCTTGACATATCCCCAAGTCATTCCATAGATACTCTAAAATTAGGTAAAAACATCATGGAAGTAATGAAAATAGAGTTGGAAATGTAAGAGCATGATAGTGAATGTTGAGCCAAAAGGTGAACTCTAGGCCTTAAGTACTAATTGAGGTGATGAAGTATATGAAGTCATGATGCCTATACATAGGCTACACATGAGAAACAAGCTAACTTGCTACTTGACCTCATTTATTCGACCAAACTAGTTGCAAATGACACATGCTAGGAAACCAATAGAGAATGATCATGGAATAGGAGATATTTGGCCCAATGTTGGCTAGGTACAAAAGGGACCTAGCCAACTTCAAGTAGCAATAGGATTCATGAACTCTAAAGGATCCCTAAGTTGAAGCTTGGAGCTTGAGTCCATCAGAATAGTTGTTGAATGTACTACCATGCCAAATGCACTAAGGATCTTCTATGAGTTGTTATCCTAGGAATGAAATATGCCCTAATCATAAGAAAACTCCATGCTAAGAAAGTATTATGGTGTTATGCAATTGCTCCATAACATTAGCCACATTGATTGTACGAGATTGTGTATTAATCAAGTCATCATGAATCATCTAAGAATAGAGGCATCCTTCCTTCAAAGAATATACACATAGATCTAGTGCCATTCATCATGAATCATCTAAGAATAGAGGCATCCTTCCTTCAAAGAATATACACATAGATCTAGTGCCATTCAAGTATCTCATAATACTCTTTACTTCTTTCTAATACTTCTTGCCATGGTTTGCAATATACCTGCTAACCACTCCCACTGCATAGGCAATGTCTAGACGTGTAACAACAATGGCATACATTAAGCTACCAACTATGGATGCATACAGAACCTTGGTCATTTTAAACAAATGCTCATCTCACTTGGGACTATCCTCGTAGGTAACTTTCAAATATAGAGGCAATGGAACACTGATAGCCTTCCCCCTCTCCATATTGAAATGCTCCAATACCTTCCCCATGTATCCCTTCTGAGACAAATAGACTATCTTCGTCTCAATCTCGCATAATGTGCATACAAAAAATGTGACCAACAATTCCCAATTCCTTCACACCAAAGGTTTCATACAACATCCACTTCCCACCAATAAGGCTACCATCCCTAGTCTTCCTAGTGTGTAGGCTGGTGTCACTCCTAGTATACCCCTGATAAAAGGTATCAAAACTATGGCACCATTCCTTGAGACTACTCAAAAGGCATCAAACTTATGGCACCATTCCCTAGGAACTTGTTTCAAACCATATAAGCTTTTATGTAGCTCACACACCAACTGCTCCTTACCTTCCACCCCTCATGTTGATGTATGCAAATATCATCATGTAAGTCCCCATACAATAAAAGTAGTCTCTACATCCATCTAAACCAACTCCATATCCTCTTTAGAAACCAAAGCAAGGACTATACAAAGGGTAGTCATCTTGACTACTGGTGAGAATATCCCATCATATTCAATCCCTTTCTCTTACTTGAATCCCTTGGCCACTAATCTTGTTTTATACTTAGGCAATGCATCAGATGGAGATACCTTCAGCTTGTAGACCTACTTACATGGTAGTGTATATTTGTCTCTAGGCAAAGAAATAAAATCCTAGTGCACGTAGCATTCTTTTCTAAAGAATCCATCTCCAACTACATAGTCCTTTGCTACTTTTTATGACTATCATCCTAGTCATAGTACCATCATATCAAGAATAGAAACCCTCGTACACATACATAAATCTGGCTCAACAAGAGCCTCTAGTTACCGCACATATCTATCCTATAAGACATGAGGTTGTCCACCATGCCAGCCATGACACTTCCACCTCAAGATTACTAGGCTATCCAAGCCCTACATCATGTGGAATAGGTTGTGCAATCTGCACATGCGCTAGATGTCCATCCTCTTGAAATACCACTCTATGGATCATAACCATTTTGATAGGCTGCTTATGCACCTTATCCTCATGAAACATGACATTATGGCTACATACTATCTTCTTTGATCTAGGATCCTAGAAGTGATTGCCTATTTCATCTCACTCTCCATAGCCTTAAAAAATGCATTTCTTGGACTTAGGATCAATCTTACTCCGCTTTTCTCTAGGTATGTGCATAAATGCCTCATGGCCAAAAACACATAAGTGATCATAACCAGGTCTCTTGCAAGACTAACTCCTCTGGTATCTTGATATCCAATGGCTTGTTAGGACACTTGTTGATCAAATTTGTTGGGTTTGACTCATATCTACGCTCACATAGGAGTGCCAATGATCCTCACTAGGACAAGGGGGCACTTTTTACTCTTAGTATGAGAGGTTTTTTCCCCAGATTTATCTCCTTTTATTTTATGTGCCTATGTTACACAGTTTGGGTAGTTATTGTGTTTTATAGCCTTCGGGTGTGAACATTCTCTTACAACCCTAAGGTTTAAGGGTTGTGCTTTGAACTTGCATCTTACACTCTACAAATTATTGATTGGGTGTCGTGCTATCACACTCTTACACTCTTCTTACTATCAATTGTACTCTGAGCAGTTGAGTTCGGATTTATCCTTCTAACATATGGTATTAGAGTTGAGTTCATCTCACACTTCTCCCTCTTTGCATCGTCAACAGCTCTGCCATCTACAGAGCCGTCAGCTTGTCCACCAGCTCAAATTCCCACGTTTAGTGCTAATGCTAACACCTCTTGTCCTTGTCGCCAGCTTAGCTGCAACACATCCTCTATTGCCTGCGCTAAGTCATTGCCACTCTATAAATGCGGCCCTAGCCTTCACAAATCTGTTCGAGTCCACCTCTGCTCTGTTAGAGTCAAAGGTAAAAAGAAAAAAGTATTAATTTTTTATTTAGATTTGATCTATAGAAAGGGTCTTGTGCTGGTTAGGAAGCATCTCTCTCCATCAACAAGTGTTTGGGACACATTTTATGCAAAGATTTTGGATCAAAATTTTGGGGCTTTTGTTGTCAACTCACAGATTGGCAAATGTTCATAAGTGATAGTTTGAAATAGACTGATTTCGAGCATTTTGGGACAAGAAATTTTGGGACTTTTGCATTTTTAGTGCTACAGTGAGCATTTTTTACACCTTGAACAACATGCATTTTAGACAGTTTTTTGATAGTGTGAGATTGAATTTGCTAATTACAGGAAAGTGCTTGCTATATTTTCTAGAAATTTTGAGATTTTTAAGTTGGCCTAGTTTGAGATATTGCTCTTTTGCTCTTTAATAAGTGATATTTATCATGGCAAATTAGGAAGGTGATGTATTTACATATGTGTCCAAGGAGGATAGGTTGGATGGCAACAACTATTCTCTATGGTCATTTATGATGAAGAATGTGTTGATTGCAAAGAATCTTTGGGATTATGCCAATAGTGAAGAAGTTAGGCCTAGAGTTGTGGCTCATGCTACACCTCCTCACCAGGAGGATGTGGACTTCGGTCTATAGCTTCTTCATGAGAAACATGGCTGACCTTAAAGCAGAAATTTGTTGGAAAGAATGAGACACACATCTCTTTCTTGAAGAAAGAGCTTGAGATTGTGTAAAGATGAATGAGGGTGATTCTATGCAGGATCATCTAAATAAAATTCAAGACTAGGACGAGCAACTTATGAATGTAGATGAGTACTACTAAGATGCGCAATTGATATCCACTACTTTGAATTCATTGCCACCCTCATATTTGGCCTTTCATACAATCTTGAACTTCACTATGGGGATTTCCCCATAGCCACTTTCCTTCCTTCAATTGGTTAATTCGCTCTTAGAGGAAGAGTAGACAAGAAAGAACAGTGGTGTGGATGTTATAGCCTCTGAGTAGGCTTTTATGGAAAGGCAGAAGAGCAAGGGCACATGCAAGCTCAAAATGCTTCGTAGAGCTTTGGGACTTCAAGTACTTCGTAAGAAGGCAGCAAGAAAGAAGGGGGCATGAAAGCCAAAAAGGGAAAGTGCCACTATTGCAAGAAACCAGGATACTACATCACAAAAGGTAGAAAGCGCATAGCCAAGGAGGAGAAGAAGAATTCAGGGATGTTTTTTTCTGACACACCTTTTACTACTATTGAGTCCGTGTCTTTTGTTGTAGACAGGGACTATTGTTTTTACACATGTAGTTATGACTCTTCTTCGGCTGATAAAGCATTTAGCTCTACTGAGGATGCAAGCACATGGTTTTTTGATAGTGGTGCTTCCAGGCACGTCACATCTCGCAAAAATTTATGGCAAGTCTATACAATATGCCAACAATCCATCATATCCTGTTAGGAGGCATTGGGGAGATTGTGTTGACAGCCATTGATGGCTCTATTCTCCGCTTGTAGGATGCCTTATTTGTGCTAGGTATAAAGAAGAATTTGCTCTCTATTTCTTCTTTGGCATGGTGTGGTTTGCAAGTCACCTTTGATGATGACAGATTTATGGTTAGAGATAAGGAACACATGACTTTGGTTTTGACTGGTGCTTTATGTCATGGGTTATATGAGTTGGATGCTTTTTCACTTGATCAATTAGTCTATCTAGCGTCTACTCTCGCTCCTGCTATGTCACAAGAGGCAGAGTTCTAGAATGCTCACATGGGACATGTAAAATATGGTAGCTTGATGCTTATGCAGCGTACACAAATGCTTGATGGTTTACCTCTCTTGGAGAGTCCTCCTGATCATATATGCGAGGGGTGGATTTTGGGAAAAATACATCATTTCTCATTTCCTCGTGATGTTGCCTTTAGAGCAACTGCCAGACTACAGATTGTGCACTCGGATGTATGTTGGCATTATGCACACAAAGTCATTGGGTGGCTGTTACTATTTTCTCACTTTTATTGATGATGACATTACTCGCTTTTGCTAGGTCTATTCCTTGGTGACAAAGTCAGAAGTGTACAATGCATTTTTTGCTTTTGTAGCACTTGCTAATAGCTGCAAGGTTAAGACTCTCTGTTCAGCAGACTGAGGGGGGGAATACATATCTTCTGTGTGCTGAATTCTTGTTTGAAGCAAAAAGGCATTGTTCATCAGTACACTATTGCTTATACTCCACACTAGAATGGGGTTGCAAAGAGGACGAATGGATCACTCTGGAGATGGCCAAATGTATGCTGAAAGCAAAGAGCTTGCCACATAGTTTTTGGATGGAAGCAATTATGTGTGCTTACCATGTTTTGAACAGTTGTCCCACCAAGGCATCGAAGAATGTTATGCCTTTTGAGGCTTGGAATAGTTGAAAACCTTCTATTGGACATTTTCGTACTTTTGGGTGTCTTGCATATACACACATTCCCAAGGTACTAAGAAAGAAGTTGGATGAGAAGGCTATTAAATGCATTTTTGTGGGGTACAATAATGAGAGCAAAAGATATAGATTATATGATCTTGTCTCTAAGAAGGTTTTTCTTAGTAGGGATGTGATTTTTGATTAAAAATCAAAATTATCCCTTGCTAGTTTTGATACATATTAGGCTGCTATAATGATGTATTTGAAAGGCTACTGCCCATTTCTTTCGGTGATACTACAGCTGCAGCTACAACAAATGAACTTAATGTTGAGTCAACTACTCCATTATTGGGTAATGCAAAAAATCAACCTTTGACCGATATGAATATTCAAGGTGCTGAATTTGAAATTCAGTAAGAGCTTGTACATAGTCATAGGAAGCTAGGTAGATGCCTAGATGGTATTTGTAGACTATGAAAGATAGTCATTTGTATGCTCCTATTGATAGTCGTACTAGAAGGCAAGCTTGTATGCGTAATGGTGCACATACCATGGAGTTGGTTATGGTAGCATATACACTTGATGATGAGGAGCTTGAATGTTTTGAGGATGCACAACATAGTGTACATTGGATTGCAACAATGCAAACTGAGTTAGATTCCATCATAAAGAATCAAACATGGGATTTAGTATCCTTGCATGTTGGGAAGAAAGCCATTGGTACAAAGTGGGTATATAAGTTGAAAAGAATTGCAGATGGATCCATTGATAAATATAAGGCCAAGCTTGTAGCTAAAGGCTACGCAGAAGAGAGACATTGACTACGAGGAGACGTTCGTTCTTGCATCCCACATGACTACCATTAGGTCTATGGTTGCTTTGGCTACCCATTATGGATGGAATGTGCATCAACTTGATATAAATATTGCATTTTTACATGAGGAACTTCAAGAAGAAGTGTGTGTATAGCATCCCATTGGTTTGGCAGTTGTGGGATCCGAACACTTGGTGTGCAAGTTGAAAAAGGATTTATATGGTTTGAAGCAAGCTCCTTGAGCTTGGTATGCAAAGATTGATGCCTTTTTACTCAACCAAGGGTTCATAAATAGCTCATCAGAGTCTACCCTTTACGTATGTAAAGAGGGGGGATCGTTCTTGGTCATATGTCTATATGTTGATGATCTTTTGCTTACAGGGACACATGCTGATTAGCATTCAAACAAAGTTTCCATCAAACTTTTGAGATGTTAGATTTGGGGCCTTTGCACTATTACTTGGGCATTTAGTTCATTGATGATGCTAGAGGCATTGAATTGTCATAATCTAGATACATTGGTAAACTTCTTGAGATGTTTCTCTTACAGGATTGCAAGCTAGTTTATACACTAATGGAACCTAGACTAAAGTCATCCTTGCATGATGACATTGACTTGTTTGGTATCCATACATATGCTCCATGAATTAGATGTCTTATTTACTTATGCAACACAAGGCCAGCATACATAGAGTTTGCAATTTCAGCCCTAAGTAGATATATGCATCAACCACACATGTCACATTGGCGAGTTGTCAAGTGTGTTTTCCATTACTTGGGTACTAGGACTCTTAGATTGCTTTATGCCAAGGAGGGACCACTGCATTTACATGCTTACAATGATTCTGATTGGGTTGGTAATTATGATTCTTGTCACTCCACTACTGGTAATTGTTTATTTCTTGGCTCATCTTACATCTCTTGGCTTGATAAGAAACAATCCATTGTTATTACATCATCATGTGAAGCTGAATACAAGGCAACTTTCACTACCGTAGTTGAATGCGTATGGCTTAGATGCTTGTTGGCTGATTTGGATGTATCTATCACAAAGCTTACTCCATTGTTCATTGACAGATCAGAGTGCCATTGGGGTGGCACATAACCTAGTGTTTCATGCACGCATGAAACACATTGAGATCCACTATCACTTTGTCAGAGAGGCTACATGCAGGTGATATCAGTCTTGTCTATTGTCCTACCACCGGTAATGTGGCTAACATCTTCACCAAAGCTCTTCCTCATGACAAATTTGAAGCATTCTGCAATGCTTCAAATTTTATCTCCTATGGTGGATGACCCTTGTATCTTGATCACTCTTCATTCTAGAGGGTTTTGTTGGGCTTCACTCATGGCTATGCTCATAGAGGAGTGTCGATGATCCTCAGTAGGACATTAGGGCACTTTTTACTCTCCGTACAAGAGGTTTTTCCCCCCAAATTTATATTCTTTTATTTTATGTGCCTAGTTACACAGTTTGGGTACTTATCATGTTTACAACCTTCGGGTGTGAACACCCTCTTACAACTCTAAGGTTTAATAAAATCTACAGATTATTGATTAGGTGTCGTGCTATCACACTCTTATACTCTTCTTACTATCAATTGGACTCTCAACTGAGCTTATATCTTCCCTTCTAATAAAATTGTTAGAAGTGTAGCATGGGAACCTTGCAAGGGTGTATGAGAGAAGGTGATGTGTAAATGAACTGAAGGGCAAGGGAAACCCTAACTCTAGCCCACATCGAGGCTATATAAAAAACTTGGAGATCACTCTCAAGTGTAGAGAGAGTGTACTAGTTGTACCTTAAGCAACTTAGTAAGCAAGATTTTCTTCTGATACTTGAGCTCTCTCCCCCTCTTGTGCACACAACTTTATGCTCTCGCTCTAATTTTCAACACAAATGCAATGTTGTCATTATAGCTTCAACCCAAAATCCATTAGTTATACTAGTGTTAGAGAGTATACTATAGATCTTTTCTTGAATGGTCATTATCTTCTTAACTACACCATTTTGAGTAGGATTCTCATGAGCTTCAACTCTCTCTTAATACCAAGGCTTTCAAAAAAGATCATTAAGGCATGTGAGATGCACTCTTCACCGTTATTAGTCCTCAAGCACTTAAGCTTCTTGCCTAACCAATTCTCTGCAAATGCCAAGAACATTTGAAATGCTCCAACGCATCAATCTTCTTGCAAAGAGGATAATCTCAAACCTTCATTGTGGCATCATCTATAAAAGTGACAAAGTATGATGCTCTTTCTAGTGAAACCATGGGCATTGACCCACACAATTTGATATGAACCAAATCAAGAAATTTTGATCTTCTACTCCTACTACCTCTCTTATGCAACATTTTTGTTTTCTTTCCAAAGAGAAAATGCTCACAGAAACCAAGATGTAAAAATTTTAGACAAGGCAGATAGTTTAAACACACAAATCTTTCACTCTAGTGAACTACCATATGGTGCAAACGATAATTCCATAAAGAAACGGATAGCTGCTCAATGACAACTACAACATGGTCTTTAACACCAAAAATATACAAAGGACACAAAGTACTAGATTTCAGTCCTTTGGCCACAATAAGAGATCCCTTGCAAATTTTCCATACATGATTACCAAAGATCACTCTATAACCACAATCATCAAGCTATCCTATACTAATCAAACTTTTTATCAAGTCTAGAATATAATGCGCATTCCACAAGACAAAAGAAGAACCATTTGGCAATGACAAGTGTATATCCCCAATGCCAACAATGCTAAGCAATGCATAATTATTTTTAAGATGGACACATCCTCTCTTTCTAGCACCATAAGTAGAGAATCACTCCCTATGTGAAGTAACTTGAAACTAAGCTCCAAAATTCATAACTGAGTTCTTAGACATGCCATTATCCATGGCAACCAAGAAAGCATCACCAAAAGAGGATATAGACAAAATATCATCATTATCGATGTCACATGCATTAATCTCCTTGACCTTTGCCTTATTTTTCTCTTTGCCATCATCCTCATTTACTTTGTTATATTTTTCTTGTTCTTCTATTTGCTTCTTGAATGCCTCTCTCATGAGAGTTTTCCCTAGAATTCGACCTTCCTCTCACCATAAGTGTGTTGGAGATCTTTGAACTTGCATTGTTCTTTCTATTCACCACCTTGATGAGTGAACTTCTCTCAACATTAGAACTTGTAAGACCACTTGCATGTGTAGAGTTACTAATGGTAGTCTTGAAAGTATCGCAACTCTCAAGAGGGTGACTAACAAGAACATGACCTTCACTAAATCATAGGAGACAATATTTTAAGATATTAGTTGGCTAAAAATTATGTTAAACTAATCGAGGTGAATTAGACACCAAAGCCCTCTCCTCGATGTAGAGATCAATTAGTTTTTTCAACCAATAAGCCTGTGAGGCCACACTTTCTTTTTCATACATGTTACCAAGCTTTTTCCATACACCATATGCACCTCCAACTCTTTCACATTAAAATACACAAACTTTGAGAGTGTTACCATAATAGTGGAGCATGCTCAGGTACTCTCATGTCATGTGGCTTCATCAATCTATCCCTAGCATGTGGAAAGCCCACAAAACACTAATGCATTTTATGTGATGATGTGCTTCAAGCTCTCATGATAATGACCAGAGTGTAACGCATGGTCCGATGCAAA
Organism: Lygodium microphyllum; assembly: GCF_053477565.2. Taxonomy (NCBI): domain Eukaryota; kingdom Viridiplantae; phylum Streptophyta; class Polypodiopsida; order Schizaeales; family Lygodiaceae; genus Lygodium; species Lygodium microphyllum. Next base: position 116,493,517 of record NC_141160.1, read on the forward strand.
ATACCCTCTCTTGAAGCCTTCTTTTCTTGGAAAACTGAGTCCATTTTTCTTTGCCCAATGACTCAACTGATTATGTCGCATTGAAATTAATGTAAGTGACAAATCATGATGGTCATATGATTACCTAGCTCCATCCAGTCACCTATTTCCAAAATAGGTGTAATGGTATAGTCTACCCAACTAAGTGGGGAAGCCCTCATATGTGGCTTAATAAAACATACGGTTCCAATAAGGTGCTAGAACCTTGTATGTATGGAAAAGTGCTTTGTTGCCAAGCCATCATAGACACTATGCTCTACCATTTTGAAGTACTCTTAAATGAATGTTTCATAGCATGTCTTTGTTAGTAGTCTAGTCAACTCATGAGTGAGTCTAGGCATGTACTATTGTGGGCTATGCACTATAGACATTTTAGCTATTTTTTATTGTGATTTTTTTAATTGTTTTGGCCATTTATTCTTGGTTGCAAGGTGCATGATTCTAGCGAACCTGATTTTTTATGGCATTATTTGATGCCGATTTATTTGGAGCTCCCTCCTCCTTAGGCCATTCATCACTTGCAAATTCCTAGTGCATGTCCTATTGGAGAGAGCAAACCATTGTCAGTGCCCATGCAACTAGTGACTCACTATTATTCATTATGATCTCATGTTTGGTATGTGGATTAAATTTCATGAGCATGTCTCTGAGTTCTGCCTTTGCAATGCTCTTTTGTTCTTCTATTTTCTCTTTTCTCTTGTGTTGTGCAATCTATTGCAAAAAAGTTTAATGATTCCATAATTACACCCACTTCTCAAACATTTGTGTTTGGGCTCTAGGTGTTGTTTTCTAATTGTGGACAAATTTTCTGCACACGTATCTACTACTAATCAGCCTCCTACCATCTCTTGTAGCCCAAACAACCTATCCCTACTGCAACCCGACTTGATTTATATCCCATGGTGCCCGCATTTAATCTCAACTACCTATGTTCTTTGATTTTTTGCATTAATTTAGTATTTACAACTACATTTCATGCTATGTTTGTTTGCATTTTGATCTACAGTTGTAGTGTTTTCTATAATGGGGGACAATGTTTTCAGCCTTATGATAGTGTTTTTTTATTACTTTCACCTTCTTTATATCAGATTCCACTAATGGTCACCTCTTGCTCAACAACTTCATCATTATGGGAGAAGTTTTAAATATTGTATGAGACTCCCTCGACCATGTGTATAGTTACCCTCTATGGACAACTCCAGCAAATAAAGTTTGAGTCAAAGGATACTATTCATTCTTACTTAGTGTTCAATAGATACATGATCAACTTTATCACATGCAATCCTCCCTTCCAAAGGCTCATCTTATGGGGGCTATACTTTGTAAGCTCCCTCCAAAGTTTAATGGTGCGGTCAATGCTTTTTGCGAGCCCAAACATCAACGGCACTAAGCTTACACATATATCCTCAATGCTACTTGAGCATGAGGAATCACTTAGATTACGGGGGAGGCTTCCATCTCAATATGGTGGCTCAAATGAGACATTTGCAATTTCAAAGAAGGGTAACATGAAGAAGTTGAAGGCATAGTGTTATCACTGTGGTAAGAAGGGACATTTATGCAAGGTGTAAAAACACGAGATCTAGAGCATGGCATCTATGGTGGCTCGTAGACCTTGACTAGACACATGAAGACACTAACATGATAGAGACCAAGAAACTTGACTTGAGCAAATGACAATCATCAAGTACACTATACTGAGAAGCAACATGACAGTGACATTGCATTCATCTCATATGAAAATGACAAGCAATTACAATGTTAAATAGAGTTGGGTAGGTGACACTCTTTCCCTCTATGCTTATGGGATTCCTGCATCCTGCATGTCCTCAGCCTAGGAATGTCTTATCCAAAGAGGCTACAATAGGTGTGATTGCAAATCTCAACACCCCTACTCAATCACAACCAGAAGTACAAAGTGTGTAGAGGCCCTGCAAAGTGTGGGCACACCATAAACATGGCAAAAACACCAGAGGATGTTGTAGAAAAGGCTAAGTGTGGGTACCATCCATAGGCTGTAACAGGGGCCTCACAAAGTGTACAGACACTGTAGTACAAGGCTACATGAGAAGTTTACAAGCTTATGATAAAGGCATTTGGGCTTTAGACATTACAAGGCTAAAACAATCTATCAGAGTAGGCGTAGAAGGACTGATAAGGCTCGTCCTTCTCCTGGTGGTCTTCTTCTTCTTCTTCTTCTTCTTCTTCTTCTTCTTCTTCTTTTGCTCCATGGTCTTCTTCTCCTTTCATTGTAGCAAGATAGGCCTTTTAGGACCTCTTTCTTGCGTGGTAGAACATCTCGATGTGTCTAGTCCTTTTGCAAAAATAATAGAAATGATGGTCCTTTTTGCCTTTGTACCTATTGTCAATATATAATGCTTGTTCATCTCTAGAGGTGCTTGGTTCTTTCTTAATTTTTAGCTTATTCTCATCCTCTAACAGTGATACCTGGATATCAACAAGCTTAGGGTTTGGCATATTGATTAAGGTTGTTGATACATTATTATATTCAGGAGACAAACTTTTAAGCAGAACACCAATGCAAACATCTTCTTCCATTTTAATGTTGATTCCTATAAGCTGGGTTAGAAGTCCTTCCATGTAATTTAGATGTGTGGCAAGTGATGTGATGGACTTCATGTCAAGCCTGAAAAATTCAATCAAGAGACCATACCTTGATGACTTAGACTATGCACCAAACAAAGTGTTAAGTCTCTTCCATGTATCATGTGACGTATCGCAGTTATCCACATGGTGGATATAGGTGTTATCTAGCTCCAATTAGATAATGGCCTCAGCCTTATCATCATTCTTTTGCCAAGTGACTGCTAGGTCTGCATCATGAGGCTTCTTTTCTTTGCCAGTTGCGATGGCCTAGAGACCCTTCTTCATCAGGATAAGCTTGATGCGGGTCTGCCAAGTGTGAAACCCAACCCCCTTAAAGCGAACTGTTGGAGAATCCTTGCCCATGTTGGAGTTGCAGGAACAACAACAATTCATCTCCAAAATTCTCAGATTTCAGTAGCAAATCAGCTCCAAAATTCTCAGATTTCAACACTTAAGTGACTAGTATCAAGAGATACTTGTGGAGCAAGATGCTTGAGAGATCTTCAAATCTTCAGTGAGTCTTCAAGAACTTCTACGACCTTCAATGTTGTATTCCCCTCCTTGATTTGACGCTGGAGTAGCCCAAAAATCTCAGACCTGATGTGAGGCAAAGCTGATATAAGTGACAAGAGTCACTATGATATTATGCTTCAATTTTGTAAGAAGTCACCACGATCTCCCCCCAATGATTTGATGTGTGAACTTTGCTTGCATCTTCAGAGAGCAATTGGATTTAAATGATAATGCCTTGTCTTCAATGGCACGAGAGAGAAAATGAGGTGGTTTTGAGCTTGAGGAATATTTGGCTAAGAGGAAGGATTAGGGTTTTTGAGAGCAGCCTGGTTTTTCACTCTGTGTGCAATGTATACTTGACCATTTTCAAAACTTTTTTCATAGAAATAAAGCTTGGTAGATAGGCTACCAAAGCCCCATGATGGCTCATCAAATTGCACAGCAAGTATGCCAACGTACAGACACAGTCAGTAGGCACAGAATGAGGTAGTGAGCTTAGAAAACGACAATGCCAAGCTATAGAGTGATCAATGTCAAGCATTCTCGTGATGGAAAGCTGCGCCCTAACTTTAGAAACATTTTCCTAGAAGGGTGAAGAGATATGGGCTATAGGAGTAGATCAAGAAACTCCAAGTGAGTTGGGTATTGTCTGGCTATGGCAGACAAGAGGGCAAAGTGAAGATGGAGGTGTAACATGAGTTCATGCACTCAAGCCAAGTTGGACCCGAGTTGAGAGAAGTGAGAGGAGACCTATAGAAGCAGAGAGGTGAGCTTAAACATGCTAAGCCATGCTCAACTATGCTTTGATACCATGTAAAAACACGAGATCCAAAGCATGGCAACTATGGTGGCTCATAAACCTTGACTAGACACATGAAGACACGGACATGATAGAGACCAAGAAACTTGACTCAAGAGAAAATGACAATCATCAAGTACCCTATACTAAGGAGCAACATGACAATGACATTGCATTCATCTCATATGAAAATGACAAGCAATTACAATGTTAAATAGAGTTGGATAGGTGACACTCTTTCCCTCTATGCCTATGGGATTCCTGCAACCTGCATGTCCTCAGCCCAAGACTGCCTTATCCAAAGAGGCTACAATAGGTGTGATTGCAAATCTCAACACAAGGATTGTAAGGAGTTAGCAACTTCGAGGAAGAAAAAGAAAAAGAAGAATAACTAGGATACAGACTACTCCAATGAGTCATCCTCCTCCTCCAACTCTGACTTGGATCCTTCGACCAATGCAAAGGCCAAGGCACAAAAGGAGTCATCTTCTTCATACCGAGGGAAGGGCTTGGCAACCCCTACTTCTACTACTTTCTAGTACAGGTTATGTGATCATCCCTCGTGACTCTCAATTGCTAAAGAGAGAGTGTTCTTTGAAATCTTAGGGCTGGGATTGACATCTAGGTTCATAATGGATTGTATTATGATAGAGAGTGGGATTGGCTCCTAGTCCCTGACTCACATGTAAGGACACTTTGGCAATCTGGCAAAAAGCAAAAGCATGGAATCCATGGTCATGCATGCTCAAAGGCATTTGTGATAGGCTAGTCATGTATGCTAATGCGAGGCATTATTTGACAGACATAGGGAGTTGCTGCGATTCTTCTCTATTTTCATGTTCTAATATGATCAACATTGACATTAGGTTCTCTCCAAGACACCTTGGCGATGGCTTGATCACCCTTGTATTGTATCAAAGCACCCATGATCTGAGAGAGGGTGTTAGCAATCTAGTTAGCTCATGAGTGAGTTGTACAATTGTGGGCTAGAACCTAAAGATATTTAAGGTATTTTTTAGTCATTTTTCTCATGGTTTTGGCCATTTATTGTGTTGACCGATTGGTGCATGATGCTGGCCTCCCTGATCTTTTTATGTCATTATTTTATGCCTATTTATGTACCTCAGGTCATTCATCACTTGCGAATTCCCTTGGCAAGCCATGTTGGAGAGAGGGGCCAGTGCTAGTGTCCACGCAACCAGTGACTCACTGCTTGGTATATGGATTCCATTTTCTGAGTATCTCTCTCTACAACATTCTTTTGTTCTTCTGTTTTCTCTGTTCTCTTGTGTTGTGCAATCTACTACAACAATATTCACTCTTCCATCATTGCAGTCCCACCACTCTTCCCAAGAAAGATGAGTATGATGAGTGCAAAATAGGACATTCAGGAACTAGGGGTGGAGAAAGGCTTAGTAAATGCTCAATGCATAGATATGCTAGGTCCTTGGTAAGGAAATTGGAATGGGAACAAGGGCCTTGGAAGTGTCTCCATGCCTCCTTATAGCCATGCCCAATTTTTGATCCAATCTTTTCAAGTACAGAAAATTCTTCTATTATACTAGGCACAAACAAGAGGCATATATAGTGAGTCTCATTTTGTTTCACATTGCTAGCTAGAGGTTCCTCCATGCTAGTCTTTGTATATGGTGTCCTGCACCCTTAATATGTCTCGAAGAAGCCCTGCATTCACCTGTAGCACTCCATTACACTTCCATGCTGCCATCTCTAGCTAGATTACATACCATCGTTGGTGAGGAGTGGAGAGAGAGAGAGAGAGAGAGAGAGAGAGAGAGAGAGAGAGAGAGAGGTGTAATTGGTTTGCTAGGAGATCATTTTTACCAAAAAATAGTCTATCTTCAATTTCATTTCATGTATCTAGTTAATCAGGTACACGCACCAATTACAAACTGCCAAATTTGTCTGAATAATGTGATAAACTACAGGTTGAACCTGCTTAATTCACAATTGAATCTATTTCAATTCCTCCAAAAGATTCACTCACACGTGATAAGCATCGCCTTGTTAATCCTGTTAAAAGATAAGAGAAAAGAGGCCTTCATGCAGGGAAAGAAAAGCAGCCCACTTCCAAAATCAGTCCATAAAATGGTATTTTATACCTAATCATTGCATATTAATGCTAGAAGAGGAAATATGTGCTCTATAGAATATATGAAAGGCATGTGACTTCTATACAGAACTGCCAATATGTGCCCTTCTATACCTATTCTTTTGACTGCAGTTAAGACATAAGTCTACAACCTCCTGTGCTCCAGGGTTCTGCAACTTTCTAATGACTCTGTCATTCATGCTCTGCCAAGTGAATCAATCATCACTTTTCTGAGCCTAGCATCCACGCTCCTACCCTGCAACTCAACCTTTTGCTCAGGCACCTCAGGGAATTCCATGGCAACCTTGGCTGAACTTCAGTTGAAAGACGGGCGCCCACGCAAGAAACCAGGCTGGTGCAGAGAAGTCCCACCATCAATAAATCAGAGAAACTGAAAAGCCAGCAGGCTGTGGGTGCAGAAATGCTCTTAAGAAACCTACATGAAAGACTAAGAAACCATTTGCAAGTTCCACCACCTGAAAACAGACTACGAATGCAACCCGTCACTCCCTTAAGCGGGGAGGTATAGGAGGATAGTAGAAGCAGGCTTACTTGTAAAAGCAGAGAAGGAGTGGCCTCAGCTGCTGTATTGCTTCTTGTATTGCGGCCTGTTTGTTTACCAGAGGGGCTGCTGGTATTAGTAATGTCCCAGAATGTTCTTTTCCTGCCAGAATGATCTCTGATAGTGGAGTGGAACCCAAATGCTGAGTTCCGGGGAGGTGGCAATGGACTCCTCATCAGAATTTTCCTCTTGACAGCAGAGTGAGTCAATGGAGTCCTCACCATCACTTCTTCATGCCTCTCATGTTGATCTGGCCCGAAAGAATCAACAGGTAAATTCATATTGACCTCTTGCATTGGCATGTAAGTGGGAGCTTTGATCCTGCATCTCTTCATTTCAGTGATACATGACAAAGACTTGTCTTTAGTACCTGTCCCTTCCACATTTTCCTTCTGAGGGGGTCGCAGGGAGGGTACGCAAACATCATTACATTGCTGCCCTGCTGGAGGCAAAGCTAAAGCATCGTTTTCTAGTTCAAGTAGCTTCTGTTGTAGTTGAGCAACCTGCATCCTGAGTTGTTGATTTTCCTTTTGCACCTGTAGCAAAAGCTGAAGCTGCTCAGACTGTGATGTGGGAACCTGCAGCTCTTCATTTGCCATGCTAACCTGAAGAAAAGAAAGCATTCAGAAGAAACTCACTAGTTGTATTTTGTAACCGGTATGAAATAAGCTCATGAATTGTTAAAGATGTGTTGGCATCTTCTCATAGCTCTAATAAGAACCAACAGAGACACAATCCTCTGCTATGTAAATGTACATGCACAGCTTAAACATGACAGCACTACTGTCTTTATGTCAAGAAGCAAAATGGATGATCAACCTTTGTGCGGATCTCTTTGGCACGATCTGCCCAGTAAAGAGTATTCTGAGTCTCTCCAAATGACAAGTTGCTTGGACTGATATTTGCAATCATAGCTGTTTGACATGCACCACCTAGTGAGTCCTGCAGAAAGTCTTAAATGATCAGCATTGTGCAACTCGTTTTGAAGCAGAAGTGTCCAGAACATGTTTAGTGCATGCCCACATTTACTATTTGCACATCAACTAACTCTTAACATTGGAAGGACATTTACAACATGCCCACATTTTTATTTTGCACATCAACCTGAATATCAGATCTTGTGCAGAAAGTATTTCTGGAGTGTATAATCAGTATTCAGCTTTCGGATTGCATAAGATACAAACCTTAAGAAGCTGTGTAAGCTTGGAATTTCTGAAAGGTATATGCTTCTTGCCCTCCACAAGAGCACTGATGCAGCTACTCAGAGCCAAAAGGGACCGGTTAATATTGGCACCTTCTAAAGACCTTAGAGTGCGTTGGTCTGTAGCTATCGCCCTTTCTGAGCCTGCCAAATCAATGAGAGAGAGTTTTCCAGTACGAGTGACAAGGCATGCATCTACACGTGCACGGTATTCGATCACCACCTACAAATGGCATACTTTCCATTGAGATCACTGATGGAGTATACCCCTAAAAGGCGAGCGTAAGCCTGAGCAAGCATTTTTCTCCCATACCTGTAAAATAGCATGGGATCTTGAGGACGTCTCATTTAAGCGGGTAGGCTCAGTTGTTCGGTTTTGATTACCCTGTTGAAGCAATGCCATTACCTGCATACAAATCACATGTTTTATTTTTCAAGAAGCTTCTCATCCTTCATCCTTCCCTTCTTAAAATAGCACATCTATACATGCACAGAAGCTTATTCGCATCTGGAGAAATGAAACGCAGATTGGGAAATGTATAGGCCTTTAAGAAATGCAAGGCTTCAGCGCGCATACTAAAAAAATCCCTGTCCCTGGTTAACCTAGTTGTTCGAGGAGCATTTACCGTTTAGAAGCATAAATTATACCTGTCATGGATGAAGAAAGCATTAATAGCAACTGCTTTACCTCATCTGCTGACACTGCTTGGTATTGGGTCAGCCCTGAGGCAACAATACCCTGGGAAAAGCAGTTAGCCATCTCTATCAGCCAAGTATAAATTATTTACAGCTCACCCAAATCAATAGAGGTGCAAATGTGGGACTTCCAAAGACTGTTATAGCAATCTCTAATTGGCAAATAATCACCTGCTTAGCATCTTCCCGAATTACCAGCGGCCTGCCAGGTGAAAGCAAGTCCCTGACCGATTCATTGTAGACTTCCAGATATGAGAGCCGCACTACGTGCTCACCTTCCTTGCTTCTTTGCTTCAGCTTTGAGAATAAGTCTCTAAGGGCCAAAACCATTACTCCTGGGTTGTTAACAGTCCCGAGCATGGTGAATGTTTTACCCGCTCCAGTAGCTCCATAGCAGAATACTGAAGAATTTCTGCCTTCAAGGACCCCCTCCACAAGCTGTGCTGTACTGTTAAAATTTCGAAGTTTCAAAAACTAAATAAACATCTGCAAGGATCACAAAAGTTCACTGCGTGCTAGTGCAGAAAAGAAAAGGAAGCACTAGTCACCTTGCCCGATAAATTTCTTCTTGACCTGTGTCATCAGGGAAAGCACCATCAAAAGCAAAATAGCGACCCTTCAACCGTTTCAACCTTAAATAATCAGTCTCCAGTGCTATCTCAGTCAAGTAAATTTCCCTCTTGTTTGCTGCTCTCACACAACAGCGAGCTCCTGTTTCTTTCTCTTTGCTCGACATAGGCCTTACACGCACATACACCCTGATTCGATCTGCCTGTCCTTCTCTGCTATCTTCCCGAGTCGGCTCAAGCATGAGTTTCCTGACATGCTTGTTCTGGGAGACATCTGCATTGTCTATGCTGTTTCGCGATTTGAAAGGACGCCTGCCACTTGTGCTCGTCTTGTATTGGAGCCCTCCTAAGACCTGAGGGCTGAAGGGCTGATTTTCTGAAGCACTGGGATGGAGAGGAGTGGTGAGGGAAGACAATGCCATACCGTTCTCTTCCTCCTCTTCTTTTTCTTCAATTGTGAAAGGCACATTACCAGCTATGGTCTTTCTTCTTGAGGGTTGAGGAATCACAGGCCTGGAGCTCAAGAGCTCAACACTGTCATGGCTAACAGCATGCTTCATCACATCTGAGCTGGAATCCACCACCGTATTCCTAATGTCATATGCATGCCTGCCGCTGCTGCGCCTATCCACAGAGGACGGTTTGATGAGCTTCCCTCGAGAAATGGATCTGAGATTGGCAAGGTGGGATGTGCAATTGCTAGCATGGTCATCCACATTAATGCTGCTTGTAGACAAAGGAGCACGACCGCTTCTACCGGAGCCGCCGAGCGATTTGGAGCGAGAAGGCATCGGCATTTTATCTCGAGCCAAGAATTCCCTGGGGGGCAATGATGATGTCTCAGAGCTCGAGCTATGGCTGGGATTGATCAAACTGCAAAAATGTTTGCTGCAGATGGACTGATTGTATCAACTGAGAATTTCACATTCAGCCGCGGCAGCCTACCTCATCTGCAACCTTAAGGTCATAGCGAACCTTCAATTTTGTCTGTGGGGCTGCAAAAAAAATCGGAAACCCTAAGCGAATGGGTTGAAAGCTTGTTTCTGAGAAGGATCAGCCAACAAAGGCAGGAGCAAGCCCGGGTTTATTATGGATCAGGAGAAGCTGTGGGGAGGCAGCTGAGCTACTGAGCTAGAGTCTGTAAGAGGGCGAGGCATGGAGAAGACGTTGCAGAGGATTAAGGATGGATTATTGAAGAAGAAGAAGAAGACGACGACGAAAGGGGGGGGGTGTGCGAGGCAGAGAGAGAGAGAGAGAGACTCTCAGACAGTTGCCATTTTTGGGAAGGGCGCCCCACCGATTTTCTCTCTGCCAGGAAAACAGAACCTGAATTTCAAACCAAACACAGCCCAACGTCTCTTTTCTCGCAACATTCTTCATCACATCAATACACACCCCCCCCCAACCCCTCTCTCTCTCTCTCTCACAATCCTTTTCTACACTTGAAGTTATCATACTTTTATCTTTTCCCCTTCACAAGCATTGTTCACACCAACACGCAATCCGTCGATTGTGTCAATGCACACCCACCACTCAAACTCGAGTAGTGTCCATTGGAAAACATGCTTGACAGTGATGCAACCGTCCTCAACTCGAGAATTTACAAGCTTTCTCTCAAGACTTTGAATGGAGTTTTGCCTAAATATAATTGACTTAACTGCATCAATTATAAGACCTCCTAGAGTTCTGCACTTCAATATGCTATTAAACCTCAGTTTTTCATGCTCATTGAGTTGGAGGGATGGGGAGCACGTGTATGTGTGCAAGCGTGTACACAAGCACATGCACATATGTGTAGGTGCGCATGTGTTTGCAGCTCAAAACTCCCTAACATGAGCAACAACATCCTCATCCCTCACGGCGATCTCAATCTTCATCTCTTAATGCTTTAGTTGATGGGCTTCATCCTGTAAAAATCATATAATATGTCAAAAGCCACCACAATCAGATAAAAACCCGAGCAAACAATTAGTGATTCATATCATCATATGATCCTTGGGACATCTAAAATGGGTACTAGTTTCGACTAGCCAAAGCTTCCTACGATAATGTAAAGTGCATTATGCATACTACTTCCACAAACTAGGAATAAAATTCTTAGGAATCACAAATTTTTTTATTTACATACTTTGATATATTTGGATCAAAGGTTAGACTACAAACTAATACTCTTCAATCACATAACAAAAAGACGCCACAACTAGGGAGATATTATTCATCACTATTGTCAAATATAGGGTAAAGGAGCCAATAAGAGAACACTAGTGGAAAATATCTTTATGTTCTTCAAATCCATCTCCATAGCAAGAGTCTTTTATATGTTTTTTGTAATGCAAGTGACTTATTTATATTGTCATGATAATGTGTACATCCCCCATAACTGATAAAAAATTTGTAAATACACCAAACTTAAGCTAGCTTCAAAAGAAGCTTATAGATCTACTTTAATGCATGATCCTTGACTCCTAACATTTTGGCTAGCATGGCTTAAGAAGATCCAAGAACATGGAGGAGAGAAGATATAAGGGCTCATTTGAGCACGCGAAAGAAAATGCTTAAGAAAGCCATGTAGGCCACCCCCTCTTTTAGATTGAATGTTCTACTTTGGCCCTAGATTTCAAAAAAGCTTGCCAATAAAGATAGGATCTATAAATTTAAGTATATTTCTCCTTTGTGCCTGCTATGCGGGGAAGAGTAGGAATGAATAAAGCATTAGTTCTGGAATTGAATTGAAGTGAAAGCCCTTTGGAACATAGTGCAACTTTGACTAGCCTCATATCTTGGAATATATTCATTGGTTCCCTTCACTAATCAAATGACTCTATTTGATATGGAAACAAAAGGGAAAAAGAATAGGATGCTTCATGGCAGCTTTGCTGCCCCGAAGCGACAAGGGCTTAACAATCCATTTCTCATCTTTCTCTCTCCTATTTTCCCTCTCTGTTTCTTTTTTTTTACTCTCTCTCTCCCCCAAATTCTCTCTCTCTCTCTCTCTCTCTCTCTCTCTCTCTCTCTCTCCATTTTAGTTTATTTTTTCTCTTCGCCTAGTTCTCTCTCTCTCTCTCCTTTTTTTCTCTCCCTGCTTTTCTTCCCTCTCTCTCTCTCTCATTTTATTCTCCCCCTTTCTCCTCTCTTTTCCTTCTCTCTCCCTCTCCTCTTTTTTCCTTTTTGGTTTCTTCTCTCTCTCTCTCTCTCTCTCTCTCTATATATATATATATATATATATATATATATATATATATATATATATATATATATATATATATATATATATATATATATATATCCTCTATTTTTTATTCTCTCTTTCTTTTAAATTTTATATTCCATCTCTCTATAACTCTCTCTACATGTTTTCTCTCTCTCTCTCTCTCTCTCTCTCTCTCTCTCTCTCTCTCTCTCTCTCTCTCTCTCTCTCTCTGTGGCCCCTTTTCTTCTCCTCCCCTTTCTCGTAATTTTCCTTTTTTTCTTCTCTCCCTCTCTCTCTTTTAAATTTTATCTTTTTCTTCTCTCCTTCTCTCTCTTTTAAATTTTATCCTCTCTCTCTCTTAAAAAAAATTAATTTAAAAAATACTTTTCTCTTTTCTCTTTTTCCCCCTTTCTCTTTTTCTTTTCCTCTTTCTTCTTCTTCTCCTCTCTCTCTCTCTCTTTCTCTTTTTCTTCTCTCTCCTCTTTTTTCCTTTTTTTCTTCTCTCTTTATTTTTTTATTTTTTATTTTTTCATTTTAAATTGTATATTTTCTCTCTTTATAGTTCTCTCTTTGTGTTCAAATTCTCTCTCTTCTTCTTCTTCTTCTTCTTACTCTTCTTCTTTCTCTCTGTCTCTCTCCCCCCTTTTCTTCTCCTCCCTCTCTCCTCTCTTTTCCTTTTTTCTTTTCTTCTCTCTTTCTCTTTCTCTCTCTCTCTCTCTCTCTCTCTCTCTCTCTCTCTCTCTCTCTCTCTCTCTCTCTCTCTCTCTCTTAAATTTTATATTTCCTCTCTATATTTCTCTCTCTGTTCCCCCTCTCTCCCCTCCCTCTCCTCTTTTTTCATTTTTGTTCTCTCTCTCTCTCTCTCTCCTTATTTTTCTTTTCCTCTCTCTTTCTCTTTCAAGTTTTTTTCTCTTGCTCTCTTCCAAAAAACTTTAAATTTTGTAAAAATAAAATATTTAATTAAAAAGAAA